>NC_088233.1:28625076-28862576 GCF_036934945.1 Oncorhynchus masou masou | reverse complement strand
TCTGTGTGGAACATCATAGTTAATTCCTCTCTGTGTCTTGTCTCTGGTTATTAAGAAGTTATTTACGTTGGACCCTGAGGCGTTCACCGACCTGAATACAGTACTAGCATGCCCGATTAGAGTGATGCATGGCACATTAGCCTCTATTAATCACAGCTTTATATGAGTACCTCACCCTCTAAAATCACAGCTCTATCTCAGTACACCCACTCTAGAATCACAATATATGAGGTGTCTTACAATTACAGCTGTATCACAGCTTGACAGTAAATGTGTACACTCTAAAATCATAGCTCTGTCTAAGTACAGGCTAGAATCACAGCTCTATGATAGTCTGGAATCACAGCTCTATGATAGTCTGGAATCACAGCTCTATGATAGTCTGGAATCACAGCTTTATGATAGTCTGGAATCACAGCTCTATGATAGTCTGGAATCACAGCTCTATGATAGTCTGGAATCACAGCTCTATGATAGTCTGGAATCACAGCTCTGTCTAAGTGCAGTCTAGATTCACAACTCTAGGGGAGTCTGTAATCACAGCTTTATGATAGTCGAGAATCACAGCTTTGTCTAAGTACAGTCTAGAATCACAGCTCTATGTGAGTACACTCTCACACACATTGAAATGTGTGTGTGATTATCACTAATATAGAAACGTACTCTGATGATTGCACAATATTGGGTGTGGGTAGAATTGGGTGTGATTAGGAATGACCTAATCATTCTACTTAGTGTGAGGTTTGAACTGATGGTGTTTCTATGGTGACTAACTCAGCGGCTCACAACCCGGACAGGGATGGTCAGACACACACATATTGTTGAGTTGTTGTTATTGTTGTTGTAGGAGTGTATAGAGGAGGTGGTGGGGTCTCCTATCCCTGACAGACAGCGGTCCAGACTGTTCAGGTCTACCTCTGAGAGTTCAGATGAGCTGTCAGAACTAGACCTGTCCCACGGCAAGAAGGACGCCTTCGTACTGGAGGTATGGTTGGCTGTGTGTACTGTACTGTAGGGTGTGTGTACCGTAGGGGGGTGTATTATGTTGGATGTGTAATTGTAGTGTGTGGGCATATGATCTGTAAAGGATCTGAAAAAACAAATAAAGCAACACATCTCCCCCATGTGACCTACTTGTTGTGTGTATGTACTGACATGTATGTGTAACTGATAGATGCACACACACTACATGTTCATGTTTTTAAATGTCTGGAAATTGTAGTGTTTTGTCAAAATGTATTTTTGGTTCTGTGTTGGACCCCAGTAAGCCTCGCTGTACCATTGGTGTCGGCTAATGGAGATCCTAATAAATCACATCAAATCTGTGTGTTAATGCTTTTCTTCTCATGTCTTTAGATTGATGACACTGATGCAGTAGAGGACATCCAATCCCTTCTCACTGATGCCCCCTTGCCTGCAGGTACACACACACACACACACACACACTGTTCTACAAGAAATGTTCTATTCTATTCAGCTCTGCTCTTTTAGGATGTCCGTCCATCTACCTGTCTCTCTCTCCAGGGTTTTACAGCTGTAACACAGAGGTCATGCCTGGGATTTACAACTGGACTTCAGGGCTTCAGGTCAGACTCACACACTGAAACACTGCTACTACTACCACTACTACTATACTTCACCTACTGCTCCTCACAATTGGCCCAGCATCGTCCTGGTTTGGCCCGGGTAGGCCGTCTTTATAAATAAGAATTTGTTCTTGAATTACTTGCCTAGTTAAATAAAGGTTAAATTTGAAATATATATTTTTTACTTGTACTACTACAACTACTGTACTACTTCTACTACATCTACTGTTCTACTACTACTACTGTTCTTCTACTACTGTTCTACTACTACTGTTCTACTACTACCACTGTACTACTACTACTAATGTACTACTGCTACTACTGTACTACTACTACTACTATTCTACTACTACTGTACTACTACTTTACTACTTCTACTACTACTGTGCTACTTTTACTACTGTGCTACTACTGCTGTACTACTACTGTACTACTTCTACTACTACTACTACTACTGTGCTACTTTTACTCTTATCCAGAGCGACTTACAAATTGGTGAATTCACCTTCTGACATCCAGTGGAACAGCCACTTTACAATAGTGCATCTAAATCATTTAAGGGGGGGGGGGTGAGAAGGATTACTTATCCTATCCTAGGTATTCCTTGAAGAGGTGGGGTTTCAGGTGTCTCCGGAAAGTGGTGATTGACTCCGCTGTCCTGGCGTCGTGAGGGAGTTTGTTCCACCATTGGGGGCCAGAGCAGCGAACAGTTTTGACTGGGCTGAGCGGGAACTGTACTTCCTCAGTGGTAGGGAGGCGAGCAGGCCAGAGGTGGATGAACGCAGTGCCCTTGTTTGGGTGTAGGGCCTGATCAGAGCCTGGAGGTACTGCGGTGCCGTTCCCCTTACAGCTCCGTAGGCAAGCACCATGGTCTTGTAGCGGATGCGAGCTTCAACTGGAAGCCAGTGGAGAGAGCGGAGGAGCGGGGTGACGTGAGAGAACTTGGGAAGGTTGAACACCAGACGGGCTGCGGCGTTCTGGATGAGTTGTAGGGGTTTAATGGCACAGGCAGGGAGCCCAGCCAACAGCGAGTTGCAGTAATCCAGACGGGAGATGACAAGTGCCTGGATTAGGACCTGCGCCGCTTCCTGTGTGAGGCAGGGTCGTACTCTGCGGATGTTGTAGAGCATGAACCTACAGGAACGGGCCACCGCCATGATGTTGGTTGAGAACGACAGGGTGTTGTCCAGGATCACGCCAAGGTTCTTAGCTCTCTGGGAGGAGGACACAATGGAGTTGTCAACCGTGATGGCGAGATCATGGAACGGGCAGTCCTTCCCCGGGAGGAAGAGCAGCTCCGTCTTGCCGAGGTTCAGCTTGAGGTGGTGATCCGTCATCCACACTGATATGTCTGCCAGACATGCAGAGATGCGATTCGCCACCTGGTCATCAGAAGGGGGAAAGGAGAAGATTAATTGTGTGTCGTCTGCATAGCAATGATAGGAGAGACCATGTGAGGTTATGACAGAGCCAAGTGACTTGGTGTATAGCGAGAATAGGAGAGGGCCTAGAACAGAGCCCTGGAGGACACCAGTGGTGAGAGCGCGTGGCGAGGAGACAGATTCTCGCCACGCCACCTGGTAGGAGCGACCTGTCAGGTAGGACGCAATCCAAGCGTGGGCCGCGCCGGAGATGCCCAACTCGGAGAGGGTGGAGAGGAGGATCTGATGGTTCACAGTATCGAAGGCAGCCGATAGGTCTAGAAGGATGAGAGCAGAGGAGAGAGAGTTAGCTTTAGCAGTGCGGAGCGCCTCCGTGATACAGAGAAGAGCAGTCTCAGTTGAATGACTAGTCTTGAAACCTGACTGATTTGGATCAAGAAGGTCATTCTGAGAGAGATAGCGGGAGAGCTGGCCAAGGACGGCACGTTCAAGAGTTTTGGAGAGAAAAGAAAGAAGGGATACTGGTCTGTAGTTGTTGACATCGGAGGGATCGAGTGTAGGTTTTTTCAGAAGGGGTGCAAATCTCGCTCTCTTGAAGACGGAAGGGACGTAGCCAGCGGTCAGGGATGAGTTGATGAGCGAGGTGAGGTAAGGGAGAAGGTCTCCGGAAATGGTCTGGAGAAGAGAGGAGGGGATAGGGTCAAGCGGGCAGGTTGTTGGGTTGTTTTTACTACTTTTACTACTACTTTTACTACTGTGCTACTTTTACTACTGTGCTACTTTTACTACTGTGCTACTTTTACTACTGTTCTACTTTTACTACTGTGCTACTTTTACTACTGCTCTACTACTACTGCTGTACTACTACTGCTCTACTACTACTGCTGTACTACTACTGCTCTACTACTTCTACTACTACTACTGCTGTACTACTTCTACTACTACTACTGTGCTACTTTTACTACTGCTACTTCTACTACTGCTGCTGTACTACTTCTACTACTGTGCTACTTTTACTACTGCTACTTCTACTACT
The DNA here is from genome assembly GCF_036934945.1 of Oncorhynchus masou masou. Lineage (NCBI taxonomy): Eukaryota > Metazoa > Chordata > Actinopteri > Salmoniformes > Salmonidae > Oncorhynchus > Oncorhynchus masou. The sequence goes on along the minus strand of NC_088233.1, from coordinate 28,858,572 downwards.
GCTCTACTACTACTGCTGTACTACTACTGCTCTACTACTTCTACTACTACTGCTGTACTACTTCTACTACTACTACTGTGCTACTTTTACTACTGTGCTACTTTTACTACTGTGCTACTTTTACTACTGCTACTTCTACTACTGCTCTACTACTACTGCTGTACTACTACTACTACTACTGCTGCTGTACTACTTCTACTACTACTGCCAGACTACTTCTTCTACTGCTACTGCTGTACTACTTCTACTACTGCTACTGCTGTACTACTTCTACTACTACTACTACTGCTGTACTACTACTACTGCTGTACTACTTCTACTACTACTACTACTGCTGTACTACTTCTACTACTACTACTGCTGTACTACTTCTACTACTACTACTGCTGTACTACTTCTACTAGTACTACTAGTACTACTACTTCTACTACTACTACTGTACTACTACTACTGCTGTACTACTACTGCTGTACTACTACTTCTACTAGTACTGCTGTACTACTACTTCTACTAGTACTATTATACTACTACTACTACTGTACTACTACTACTACTACTTCTGTTCTACTTTTACTACTGTGCTACTTCTAATACTACTACTGTCCTACTACTGTTACTACTGTTACTACTACTGTTCTACTAATACTAGTGTACTACTACTACTGTACTACTACTGTACTCCTGTTCTACTTCTACGACTGTACTACCACTACTACTGTACTGCAGTTCTTCTACTACTGCTGTACTACTACTACTACTGTACTACATATTCTGCTACTGTTCTACTACTGTTACTACTGTACTACTACTACTACTACTACGATTACTACTGCTGTACTACTTCTACTAGTACTGTTCTACTACTACTACTACTAGTACTATTATACTACTACTACTACTGTGCTACTACTACTACTACTTCTGTTCTACTTTTACTACTGCGCTACTTTTACTACTGCGCTACTTCTAATACTAGTACTGTTCTACTACTACTGTTCTACTTCTACTACTGTTCTGCTACTGTTCTACTACTACTACTACGGTACTACTACTGTACTACTTCTACTGTTCTACTTCTACTACTGTGCAACTTTTACTACTACTACTGTTATACTACTGTAGTACTACTGTACTACTACTACTGTACTACTACTACTATACTACTTATAACTACTACTACAACTGTTGTACTTCTACTACTGTACTACTACTGTTCGTCTACTGTTCTACTACTACTGTTCTAACTACTACTACTGTACTACTTCTACTGTTCTACTTCTACTACTGTGCAATTTGTACTACTAGTACTGTACTACTACTACTACTATTATACTACTACTACTACTGTACTACTACTACTACTTCTGTTCTACTTTTACTACTGTGCTACTTTTACTACTGTGCTACTTCTAATACTACTACTGTTCTACTACTGTTACTACTGTACGACTACTGTTCTACTACTACTAGTGTACTACTACTGTACTACTACTGTACTACTGCTGTTCTACTTCTACGACTGTACTACCACTACTACTGTACTGCAGTACTACTACTACTGCTGGACTACTTTTGCTACTACTACTGCTCTACTACTACTACTGTACTACTTATACTGCTACTGTTCTACTACTACTACTATTGTTCTACTATTGTTACTACTGTACTACTACTACTACTACTACGATTACTACTGCTGTTCTACTACTACTACTACTATTATACTACTACTACTACTACTACTACTACTACTGTACTACTACTACTTCTGTTCTACTTTTACTACTGTGCTACTTTTACTACTGTGCTACTTCTAATACTAGTACTGTTCTACTACTACTACTACTACTGTACTACTACTACTACTGTACTACTACTACTACTGTACTACTTCTACTGTTCTACTTCTACTACTGTGCAATTTGTACTACTATTACTGTACTACTACTACTGCTCTACTCCTACTACTGTTCTACTACTACGACTCTACTACCACTATTACTACTATTCTACTACCTCTACTACTGTACTACTTCTACTAGTAGTACTGTTCTACTACTACTGTACTTGTACAGTTCTACTATTACTGTACTACTTCTACTACTACTATATTACTTCTACTACTATTCTACTGCTACTATTCTACTACTAGTTCTACTACTACTATTATTCTACTTCTACTACTACTGTACTACTGTTCTACTACTAGTACTACTCCTACTATTGTACTACTGTACTACTACTACTGTTGTACTACTACTACTGTTCTTCTACTACTACTACCAATGTACTAGTTCTACTACTACTGTCCTACTTCTACTACTGTACTACTACTACTCTTCTACTACTACTGTACTAGTTCTACTACTACTACTATTATTCTACTACTACTGTACTACTACTACTACTGTTCTACTACTACTTCTTCTACTATTGTACTACTTCTACTACTACTGTTCTACTTCTACTACTACTACTATTACTGCTGTTCTACTACTACTGTACAACTTCTACTATTACTACTGTTCTACTACTACTACTACTGTTCTGCTACTGTTCTACTACTGTTCTATTACTACTACTACTACTGCTACTGCTGTTCTACTACGACTACTGTACTACTTCTACTACGACTTTTTCTTCTACTACTACTGTTCTACTACTACTGTTGCACTACTACTACTACTACTTCTACTACTGTTCTACTACTACTGTTGTACTACTACTACTACTACTGTACTACTTTTACTACTACTACTACTGTTCTACTTCTACTACTACTACTGTTATGCTACTACTGTACTACTTCTACTACTACTACTGTTCTACTCTAGTACTACTTCTTCTACTACTACTGTTGTATTACTACTACTACTGTACTACTTCTACAACTACTACTACTGTTCTACTACTACTACTGTACTAGTTATACTCCTGTTATACTAGTTCTACTACTTTACTAGTTCTACTACTACTATTATTCTACTACTGTTCTACTACCAGTACTACTCCTTTGACTATTGTACTCCTTCTACTATTGTACTACTTCTACTACTGTTCTACTTCTACTACTGTGCTACTTATACTAATACTTCTACTACTGTTGTACTACTACTACTGTTCTACTACTACTACTGTACTTTGTATACTAATACTTCTACTACTGTACTACTGTATTACTACTACTGTTGTACTACTACTGTTCTATTACTACTACTACTGTTCTTCTACTACTACTTTACTACTTCTACTTCTACTATTATTCTTCTACTACTACTACTGTTCTACTTCTACTACTGTTTACATTTACATTTAAGTCATTTAGTAGACGCTCTTATCCAGAGCGACTTACAAATTGGACTGTTCTACTACTAGTACTTCTACTACTACTGTACAACTTTTACTACTACTGTACTACTACTACTGTACTACTACTTTCCTACTACTTCTACTAATACTACTACTACTACTACTACTGTTCTACTACTGTACAACTTTTACTACTACTGTTCTACTACTAATGTACTACTACTACTGTACTACTTCTACTATTCTACTACTACTACTGTACTACTACTACTACTGCTACTAGTGTACTACTACTGTATTACTACTAATGCTGTACGAGTGTACTACTACTACTTGGCAATTACTACTACTGTTCTACAGGTTATTGAGAGATTATAATATGTTTATTTCGTTCTTTGCTAATCCCCCCCTCCCTAGATGTTTACATCTGTCAGGGTCTACAGACTCAATAATGCCAATCTGACCAACCAGGGCCTCAACAAGATCTTCACTGACCTCTGTGAGAATTTACTCAAGGTAAGACCACACACGCACAATGGGGATACGCTGGTCAAGCCCAAGCATTGGTGTTTCTCTTACTTAATCTACGTAATCTTTAACTTCTGTATTAAATTGAAATATCTGCTTTTTATTTGTCTGTGTAGAGTCTATACTTTAAGTTACGTTCCATGATCCCCTGCTGTCTATGCCATCTCAACTTCACTGTAGCCGTACCAGAGGAAGAACTCATACAGGTGAGAAGACACACACCTAAGAACACCTCTCCTATTTTGTCCATCTTTCCTATAAACATTTTGGTCAGTATTGGGAATTGGAATTGCCAGGGACCTCAAGATACAATATTATAAAGATACTAAGGTGCTGATACGATAGGTATTGCGATTCTCACGATCCTATATGTATTGCGTTTCGATAAAGGTGTTTTATTGATTTGATGTTCCAACATATTGTTCACTATGCATCTGCTGCAGAGGGACGAGAGAGCATGAGAAAATGTGTTTTGTTCACTCAGGGAAATAAGTGCTGAAAACATGTTGGCTCACTATTTAAAAAGAAGATGGAGAATAAGCTATATTCCTCAAACTCATCGCTGGGCCTCGAAGCCAGTTTCACTGCGTTTTTTAAATTGTTCCCCTCTAATCCGGGACTGATTTCAATCTGGGACACCAGGTGGGTGCAATTAATTATCAGGTAGAACAGAAAACCAGCAGGCTCCAGACCTTGTAGGGTAAGAGTTGATTAACCCTGGGTTTAGGGCTGGGCAATATGTTTGTGTGCCATATTCCAAATGCCTGTATCGCAAGAATCAAGGTTTTGTTATTCTCTGTTTTTTTAGCATTTATGCTTGTTCTCATGTTGTATTTTTGGTTTTGTCTCATTCACTCCTCTTGTGTTGTGTGCACCTTCCCATTTACATTAGAGGTCTGTATATAATGATGAAATGCATGTCTCCGCCCTAACAAGACAGGAAGGCAGACGACAAGCTTTGGTTCAAAGATAGCTTCTAGAAAATGCACTGCCCTAATTTTGGACAATATTTTAGCGAGAGTGAAACCTTTCACCACAGATAGAACAATGAGACAGATATTTCACTGGATGTATAAATATGAAGCATCTGCCCGGCGTTTCCACTAGTGAGAGGAAGCCCAGTGGCCAGCAGTGAAAGGAGATTTTGGTCAACATTCTGCAAATTTTCTCATCTATTAAACATTTGTTCTCAATACAGTTTTCTGTTCCAAAACTAGAATCTGTTTTGAACAGAGGGGACTAAGTAGAGTAGACTTTACCCTTTGTTACAGTTTTTTAAAATTGCGTCGTTTAGAAGGAGTGCAAAGGCGAATTGAGTTATTACACACACTCGCTTCACAGAGTAGGCGTTCCCTTACGGAAATATGCAGATGATGCTAGAACAGGCAAATAGGATCTCACTAGCTCGTGCTTGGTCTGCCCACCTCCTTGCTTGTTCTGCCCACTATTACTCATTTGTTCTCATTGGAAACGAAAGACTGTGGTCTATCTTGGTTTAGTTATAAAAAATCTTTGCTTTCAACTTCGCCTCTTCCACTATGGTTTATACACACACCAAGCCCCTCCCCCTGCCTCCATTCGTCAACAAAGTTGAGATCACATCTTCCTCTCTGACAAGCAGTTTAAACTCGCTATTTGAGATTTGGTCCAACAGAATCGGTCACATGGACACCAAAAAACAAAGTGAGACATTATTTTACTGTAATAGAGGAGAAGTAAAATTTTCTAACAAGACCATTTTATGTCTCAACTACCCAAATTGTGTGCAGAGCAGACAATACTAAAACGAGAGTATCAATGAACATTGATTCTGGAAAATTAATTCTGTTAGTCGCGAGCGGCAATGTGGTACCACATACCGCTAGCAGCATTTTAGCCAAAGACTGTTAACTAGTGTGTTTTATAAATGTGCAATAAACATAAAACACAATCATATAAGAAATTGGCAACTTGTTTCCATTCTGAGAAATAAGGTAGGCCGCTTGATTTCAACATGTGGACAGGCTAACATGCTTTTCAAAGAGTTGGAGACAGACCGAATGGTGTGTTCATAACAATTTGACTGTTCAACCTTGTTAGCTAGCAAATAGATCCCAAGTTGGCTAAACTTGAAATATAAAGATTCGCAGACTAATCACTAACACGTGGGCTTGAGAGATTGTTGATGAGACCTGTGTTTAAAAAATGGTGGAGTCTAATTGCTGCTAGAAGATGTTAGTCATTATTAGTGAATGTGCATTATGCATGGTTCTAGTTAAATTTGTAACAAAAAAGGGCATTTTCATAGACAGACTTGAAAGCCAGATCAGTGATTATTGCAAAAAAGCAGTTTAAACTATTTTGATAACATTCTTAAATTATTAGTAGGTCTTATGGTTGTGGAAGGCTTATATTTAGCCTAGGTATAACTTCACAAGCCCTGAATTCATTAGATTATTGCTGACTATTTGAAATGCACTATTTGAAGTGTATTTTACCTTTAATTGTACAACAACGCGTATTAAGTTAAAAAAATATATATAAAAAAAAACATTTGAAAAAATCTACAAACCCTTATATGTTTTTAAAAATCGAGATAAGATTTTTAGGCCATATCGCTCAGCATTACCTGGGCTATAGGATGAGTTTTAGTGCTTGTACAGCTGATTAGAGCTAGCTAAAGCTAACTTTTTAAGAAGTCGATACTTTGAGTCAAATATCTATATAATATCCAAAAATAATACTGCGATATGAAACTGTATACATTTTTCCCCCTATCACTTTACCTGACATTTGTGTCAAGAAATGATAGCGACAAGGTAATTCTAGTTTCATTCTTTCTCATTTTCTCACATACCCTCTCCCGTTTCCTCTCCCCCTGTCCTCCAGGTGGCGGTGACTGCTGTAGCCATGAGTTTTGACAAGGAGACTCAGCTGGCAGCAGACAAGGCTCTTAACAAGGGTTAGTATTCTCAAAGGCTGTAGGTCAGGGGATAGAGATAAGGGTCTGGTGTTATGGAGAGCTGAAGGAGACGAGACACTTGAGATTTGAGTTAGTGCACGTTGGTGGGTTGAGGAGTGAAAGAGATTAAACTCTGTGTTTGTTTTCCAGGGAGTGGTGAGAATGAAGAGCAGCTACAGTTTTCTATGGAGCTATGTGGAGAGTCAACATCCTCCAACAACCAGCCTACAGCCAAACTTTCAGGTACACCAATCCTTATCTCTTATAATCCTGGATCACTAACAACTGCCTAACCTTTAACCTCCAATAGAGTCATCCCTCAGCAGACAAAACATCAGCAATCCTCTAAGCGTCTGGAACGTCTCACTCCTTGAAGCTCTCTTAACCATAGTGTTCTACTCTCTGTCCTCTATTTCAATATGTTCTGTAGTAGTTGTGTTAAACATGACTTTACCGTCTGTGACTGTATGACCAGGTAAATAATGTAACTGTATAACCAGGTACATCCTCTCTCAGGTGTTTTAGACCTGCAGCCATGTCTGTGTGTGTGTGTGTGTAGAGCTATGTTGAGTAGCACTGTGATGACTATAAGAAAAACAATCCTGCTCGTCACTGATCTGGAGAGAGAGCTGGGGTTAAACCAAAATGGCTGCCCTCCACATCAGCCAGGACCAGGAGCTAGACCTAGGAGATAGGATTTAGGACTAGGGAACAAGATGTGGATATAGGACCAGGTATAAGGAAGTGTCTGTAAGGTATTGAGATACAGTGTGTTGTATCTTGCTGAGGCCTGAAGAGTCAACATCTGTGGTTGTGTGTGTGGCAGTGCATCATGGTGTGTGTGTTGACAGGTCTTCCAGAGAGTGCCATGACCCACTCCTCATCTCGAGGTAAGCTCCCCCACCCACCCCCTCCTTGCTGCCATGGCTACCACGGCCCTTTTTTAAGTTCTCATCCTTTTGTTCTCCTGCTCCGCCCCAACCTCCTCCTTTTATTTTCTCTATATTATTTTTCTTTATGTGTCTATATTATGTTCTATGTCATGGGTGTATGCAGTTTTCGGTACGTGTGTGGTGTGTGTATGCACGCGCATGTATGCGGTGTGGATGTTGTGTGTGAGCTTGTGCACGTGTGTGTGTGTGTGTGTGTATGTTTCTCCAGTTTCCTCGGTTGATTACGGTTCCTTTGCAGACAGATGCAGCACCTGGCTAGAGCTGCTTAGGCTGAAAGCTCACACCATAAGACGAGGATCAGTTAAGACAAGTAGGAGGACACAGTCGCTAGCAAACTCTGGTACACACACACACACAAACATACACATGCCTCCCATATTGCCGCTGGGGGGCGGAGCGTTACAGATCATGCACCAGCTGATTAACTAGAGTGTGAAAGTTGAAGCCCCGCCCCTCAGAGGAATGACCAACCAACAGCCAGCGTATAACCTCTGACCCTGTCACCATAGTGACAGACATGGAGGAAGTAAACATGAAAGAGGATCTTAAAACACACTAAAAACATATCTTACTAAAGCTGACGACTTGGGGGAATTGCAGTTTGATGCTACATAAATGAACTTTGTTATGAACTGTGATGATAACTGGACATCATTAATTGCGATTAAAAAACAGGACACGTCTCAAATCACACCCTATTCCCTTTAATGCACTACTTTGGACCAGAGCCATATGGCAGATCCCTGTGTAATGCTCTAATTCGGTAGTGGGGAGGGATTTAAGATGCAGACTTCATGTTATTCAAATTGGCTCTGAAGGTTCCAGGTCGGATTGAAGCATCATTCACTATGTTACGAGATGGAACATCTTTCACACTCTGGCTTGATTGAATCATTCTGCTTAGCAGACTGCCTAATTTGTTTCTGTTTTGTATCGATCGTACACACACACACACACACACACACACACACACACACACACACACACACACACACACACACACAAACACGCTAATTTAAACAAGGCCACATAGGGACTCTAACACACACACAAACAGGTAAATGCATGCACACACACACAAGGCCTGGCCTGTCTGTCTGTCTGTCTGTATGTACGTCTGTCTTGTCTGTTTGCAGAGGCTGTATGGTTGTTTGCCTGTCTGTCACTGAATGGTGCATGGCAGCTCACGCTTTCATCACTGTGATTATACTGTCATCATGTTACACTGCTGCGCATTCTCTCACACACACAAACAAACTAACTAACTAACTCACAGCTTATAGTGAGTGGTTCATTTGGGAGGTGTGGGGTCCCAGGTTGTGGGCGAGCCTAAACAATATATACTGACAAAGACACCTATCACAGAATACTACAGGTCACGGCGGGACCTACACGTTTTTTGATAGAATGACTGTAAGGTATGTTATGGCAACTTTTTAAATGGACACTTTACTCAAGTGAATCAAATATATAATTTCCCCCTCCAGAAATGAGCCCAATAACATATTTCTCCATATCGTCAGGCTGTAGCCCAACTGATGCAGTATAGTGGCAATAAATAAATGGGCTGATCATTCGCTAGACCAAACTCTACAAATTATCTTGTTGCTAGTTAGCAACATATTTATGGTTTGAAAGTCCCTGGGAATGTGCCACTGGCACTCATCAAAGGACCATGTACAGTGAATATAATGTAGGCCTACCAGTTACACCTGACCCGTGCTACATTTAGCACTGGTCTCCCCATGCATTCAACACTATTGGCTAGTGCTAGATGTGCATAAACCTAGCTGCTTAAAATGGTGCAGTTCACACATTTTTAGAAGTTGAGAAATGAGCATAGTAAAAGATCCTCCTCTTCAAAACTGCTTTCAAATGTGTGTTTTCCCACCACTGCATTAAGAATGCTGTACATTGACTGGACATGCATGTTTCTCTTCCTGTGCAGAAATTTGAATGCTCCTAACTCTTGAGAGAAATATTATTTTCTCGTATAGAATGTGACAAGCTGACCAATTTATTAAATAAACTATTCTAATATGGGGTTGTCTGATTTTGCTGTTGCTTACTCATGTTGTTGGCTGAGGAAAAATAAATGTGGACAAAAGAAATTCATTAGATATCCCTAATTCAAAATGTGCTTTTCCAAAATTACCAGCTCTCATTTGGATCTGGCCTAAATTTAACCCGTTTGTAGTTTGCATTCAAACTCCACACACATATCCATTTCCTCCAGCTCATAGCTCATCATATCTGCTAATCTTTGCAGCACCATCTAAAGGCTGAGTCTGGTATTTCCATCCCTCCCTCCCTCTTTTTCTCGCTCGCTCCCTTTCTCTCCCCCATTCTCTCTCCCCCTCCTCCAGTCTCGTCCTCAGAGCGCTGCAGTCCTCTCCCAGAGGTACGGTCCCGGTCCCTACGCTCCACCAGGTCGTTGCCTTGCGGTGCCCCTGTTACCGTGGTGAAGATGACTCCTCTGTCCTTTCTCCCCAGGACGCGTATTGTCAAATATTTGGGAATCATCAACATGTTCTTCATTAGAGAGACCACGTCACTACGAGAGGTACACGCACACACACGTTTGTGTAATAGATTCCTGCAGGTGTCATCAGAGATGAGTAGGAAATGATTACATGTCTTTCTGTGGTATGCGTAGTCTGTTCCTCTGCTAGCTCATAGCAATTATTTCGCAAAGATTAACATATTTACCTGTGTGTGTGTGTTAGGAGGGGGGTGTAAGTGGGTTCCTGCATTCCTTCATAGCGGAGGTGTTTGCCATGGTCCGTGCCCATGTAGCAGCTTTGGGGGGCAACGCCGTAGTGTCATACAGCATGAAGGAGTGTGTCTTCATGGAAAACCCCAACAAGAACCAGGTACACACACACACTGTTAATTTGCTCTGTTAATTAAAGAACTAGAGGCCTATAGTATTGTTCTGTTTGAACTAGAATATTTTCTCAAAGAACCACCAGGTTACCCCCTTACACTCGTGGAACTTGACCTATGTGGTTTGGGCCAAATTGAAATTAACTATAATAAGCATAGGTATGACCATGGTAGCAATTCGAAGATAACACATTGAAGGTTACGGGTAAATGATCAGACTCCAAACATTACACTTGATTTGATGTGCTTTTTATATTTACTGTACTTTTACACAGCATTTGTCAATAACGAAATCTGAAAATACTCTGGATTTATTCAGTAACAATAAGAATATTCATTGAAATGTTGGAGTAGATGCAAGATAAGAAAACAAGATTACAAGGGTTTGAGTGAGAGGTTGTCTTGAAGTGGCCACACACCTGCACTTTTATGACACAAGGAAAGAGTCCTCAACTATAAGGTACTTTTTTGTAGCTCTTCTAGCTTTGATATTGAGGAAAATTAAATGAGTTTTCAAAAAGGAAATGTGAGGTGCATTGGTGTGTGGTTAGCTTGCATGACATCAGTGGTATTTATTATATTCCTCAACATCTCATGTTTTAGAACACATCAACTCCTCCCGATTTACAGCATGTCCCTCACTCAGAGAACAGATGTGCAAAAGTAGCCCAGTTAGCAGGAGGGATTGGGAGCATGCTGTTGCACTTGATGCTCAAGTTTATAACGGCTGTCAGTCAAAACTCATACAGTGCTGTGAAGCAGATAACTGGAGCTCTGATGTCATGTTACTGTACAGCCACTGTGTTCCAATTTATGCACTTAATAACAAAATCAATAACAAAATCTGACATTTTCAACCCGTGTACGGGATGACGGGCTGTGAGTGGAAAGGACTACAAGACCCTCATGTCTGTCTTCTCTTTCTATCTTGCCCTTCTCTCTCTCTCTCTCTCTCTCTCTCTCTCTCTCTCTCCCATTTCTCTCTCTCTGTCTCTCTCCAGGCTCAGTGTCTGATTAATGTTAGTGGTGATGCTGTCATCTTTGTCAGAGAATCAGACCAGGAGGCCATACCCCCTCTGATTACTAGCGGACAGACCAGCAGCACTGGCGCTGATGGGACCACATGACACACACACACACTTGAGTCTAGCCATCCAAATAATTGTGATTTATGTCTGCCTTAAACAGACTAGTTGATGGAGAAATTGTCTCTTAATTGTCCATTAAGGCACTCTACACAAGCCATTTAGAGGCATTATGTAATGTCTGTCTGTCTGTCTGTCTGTCATATAATAGACATTCCAATACATAGTGAAGTTTTAGGCAGCTAAAAGACTGATTGCTCTCCATCCAGACTCTGCAGTCACTAGCCGGCCATTCTAAAGTGTACAGGGTCGTCATTAGTACACAGCCATGGTAAAGAGTACCATACTCAGTACAGCAGGGTTTCCCAATAGGCAGCCCGTGGGCCAAATTCGACCCGTGTGTGGTTTTATTTTGCCCACCCAAGATTTCGGAGCAAAAAAAACCCATGGTTTTATATCATTTTTGTTCTTTGACATAAGACTGTAAAATCACCAGGAAATTAGCTCAAAGTGATTTTAATTTAGGAAATCTGTTTCCAAGTATTCCCACGCATAGCTACAGTGCCTTGCGAAAGTATTCGGCCCCCTTGAACTTTGCGACCTTTTGCCACATTTCAGGCTTCAAACATAAAGATATAAAACTGTATTTTTTTGTGAAGAATCAACAACAAGTGGGGCACAATCATGAAGTGGAACGACATTTATTGGATATTTCAAACTTTTTTAACAAATCAAAAACTGAAAAATTAAGTGTGCAAAATTATTCAGCCCCTTTACTTTCAGTGCAGCAAAACTCTCTCCAGAAGTTCAGTGAGGATCTCTGAATGATCCAATGTTGACCTAAATGACTAATGATGATAAATACAATCCACCTGTGTGTAATCAAGTCTCCGTATAAATGCACCTGCACTGTGATAGTCTCAGAGGTCCGTTAAAAGCGCAGAGAGCATCATGAAGTACAAGGAACACACCAGGCAGGTCCGAGATACTGTTGTGAAGAAGTTTAAAGCCGGATTTGAATACAAAAAGATTTCCCAAGCATTAAACATCCCAAGGAGCAGTGTGCAAGCGATAATATTGAAATGGAAGGAGTATCAGACCACTGCAAATCTACCAAGACCTGGCCGTCCCTCTAAACTTTCAGCTCATACAAGGAGAAGACTGATCAGAGATGCAGCCAAGAGGCCCATGATCATTCTGGATGAACTGCAGAGATCTACAGCTGAGGTGGGAGACTCTGTCCATAGGACAACAATCAGTCGTATATTGCACAAATCTGGCCTTTATGGAAGAGTGGCAAGAAGAAAGCCATTTCTTAAAGATATCCATAAAAAGTGACGTTTAAAGTTTGCCACAAGCCACCTGGGAGACACACCAAACATGTGGAAGAAGGTGCTCTGGTCAGATGAAACCAAAATTGAACTTTTTGGCAACAATGCAAAATGTTATGTTTGGCGTAAAGCAACACAGCTCATCACCCTGAACACACCATCTCCACTGTCAGACATGGTGGTGGCAGCATCATGGTTTGGGCCTGCTTTTCTTCAGCAGGGACAGGGAAGATGGTTAAAATTGATGGGAAGATGGATGGAGCCAAATACAGGACCATTCTGGAAGAAAACCTGATGGAGTCTGCAAAAGACGTGAGACTGGGACGGAGATTTGTCTTCCAACAAGACAATGATCCAAAACATAAAGCAAAATCTACAATGGAATGGTTCAAAAATAAACATATCCAGGTGTTAGAATGGCCAAGTCAAAGTCCAGACCTGAATCCAATCGAGAATCTGTGGAAAGAACTGAAAACTGCTGTTCACAAATGCTCTCCATCCAACCTCACTGAGCTCGAGCTGTTTTGCAAGGAGGAATGGGAAACAATTTCAGTCTCTCGATGTGCAAAACTGATAGAGACATACCCCAAGCGACTTACAGCTGTAATCGCAGCAAAAGGTGGCGCTACAAAGTATTAACTTAAGGGGGCTGAATAATTTTGCACGCCCAATTTTTCAGTTTTTGATTTGTTAAAAAAGTTTGAAATATCCAATAAATGTCGTTCCACTTCATGATTGTGTCCCACTTGTTGATTCTTCACAAAAAAATACAGTTTTATATCTTTGTTTGAAGCCTGAAATGTGGCAAAAGGTCGCAAAGTTCAAGGGGGCCGAATACTTTCGCAAGGCACTGTATAGGCATATGTGATCGTATCCTAATTTAATCAAGGTATGAAATTATTGTTTTTGTGAAATACTATATCTGTTTGGGTTTCTTGCGGTCAATTTGAAGGGTACAAATTATTTATAACTATTTTCTGGACCCCCGACCATCTGCTCAAGGAAAAGTAGGCCCACGACTTAGTAATTTGGGACCCCTGCAGTACAGGGTAGCCACTACTGAAGATGGCCATACTAGAGAACAAAATTGAGTTTAATTGTCTGTCACTGTATGACAATGTTTTTGGCAAACATGCACACAAACATACACCCACCCTGTGGACAGCCTCCTGTCACATTCCTGGCTGTCCTGACTGCGGCCTCAACGGTGTCCATATTACTGAACTCTCCTGTTTTTAACAATCATGTAAATGCTGGAAAATAAACTTATTGCGATGACCTCTTTTTTGTTCATAGTCTGGGTGCAACGATAACTTTTATTTGTGTAAATGTACTCAAATCTGATTTTAGTATTTTTATAAAGTTAAAGTATATTAGTGGTGTCTAATTTTGCATGTCTAATGAAGTCCTTGAAGTTTGATTCATTGTGTAAGAAGTAAGGGTACGTGATGCGTTCTACTGTTAATGAATACAACCTGTTTCTCTTTCTCTGTAAGACTTGAATATAAATAAATATAGAGTGTGTTACTTAGTGTCTAGCAGCATGTATCTACTATTGCCATGACTCTGTCAGCTTGTTGCCTGAGATAAACAGTACTGCACAATAAACTGAACTACAGTGAAAAACAGCCTGCCAATGTCTGGTCCAGTCTCTCGGTGCCTATCAATGATCTCCTGTTATAAATGTTTTTTACTGAAAGCATTTTGATGTCAAAGCAGATAAGATTGCTTTGAAACTGTAATTAATTTGTACATGACAAGGAAATATCAAGTTACACAGAGGTGCGTTCAGTTCGCTTAAACGTTTGCAACGTTGCGAAACGATGTGTACTGGACGACACGTTTCCCCAAAACGTATTGAACAGACTTTGACGTACGGTTTGGTGGGTGTAGCTTGAAGTGGCCATGCTGACATGATTCCCCAACCCCTCCGGTCCTCACTATCTGGGCAAGTGGCAAAGTATTAACCCTGCCTATTTCTCTAATTACATTTTAATCTTGGCCTTAACCACACTGCGAACCTAATGATTAACCCTAAATTAAAACCAAAAAAATGTTTGTTGTCGATATAAGATAATGTTGACTACGCTGCGGCCACATTTAGTGGGAACCAACGATGTATATATAAACCCTGGATCGCTATTTGCTATGTATTGGGCATTGAGAGACTTTGAAGTCACTGGATCAGCCATATTGGTAGAACCAGTCCTTCATAGAAATGAATGGTATTCTACAGTATTTAAATTAAATCTTTCAAGGGCAGAATTACACGTATTTGGTGGTGTCGTGGGGACAGTAATATTAGAGCTTTCAAAAATGTATACTTTGAGAAAAAATGTTTTTATATGTTTAGCTCATCATGTGTAAGTATAATAAGGTGTCTGTAATGTAAAACATGTGGCAGAAATTACATTGAATGCATTTCTATAGCTTCCTAAGTATTTTTTTGAATGGCGGAAGTGCCAAGATCAGATGGAAGTGCAGCGGCTTCAAACCAGCGCTCCCGGGAAGTCTAGCGTATATAAACATAATTGGTGGGAACCCATGCCCACGCCTTTACCCCAATGTCACCATTTTGATCCACCGATAGGGACTTCCCTCCAGGTTATGTGAAAATCCCACACCGACTTCCCGTTCCACTACAGTAGACTACTGTCGCGTCCTGCAGACACGGATAGAGAGGAGATCCCAGAAAGGGCCTCCACACAGCAGACATGGGCTACATTACTCTGCCACGCCGCCTGTTCCTTTGGTGCATGGCTCTCATCTACATGGTCGCCTTCGTCTCCCTCTACCTGCAGATACCAGGTGAGATATCTATTTAGCTGTCCCATTTAGCGAGCTAGGATAGCTTTCTTGACAGTTATGAGTGTTATGGTATGCTAGCAGCTGTTAGCCAGCTAGCTAGCCTCCTATAGCATTGTACTTGACTTAAGTCAAAAACATATTTCAAGTTTCATTGTTTTTTTTTGTATTGGGAACGTGTTCCCCTGTAGCTAGCTATCAAGCTTGTTACTCTGTTGCAGTTGCTAGCTAGTTTAGCTAAGTATTTTTCGCTAGATAACGGTAGACACTAATTAGACTTTATTATACTTGCCCGACTTCTTTCTGTCTCTAGACACGGGCCACATATCTTTAAGTCATTTTTAACTTTCCCGACCAAGGAACACTTAGTTTTATAATGAATATTTGATATTCTCAATAGTAGTTATTGAACCAAACTTGCCACGACTATGAAGATGGTATACTCCGAATCAGGAGGATAAAAAAATAAGTGAAATCTGAAATCGTATTATGATCTTAAATTAGCTCTTACACCAAGTGTTCCATGACTAAAATGATATACTCTGAATTGTAGGTGGATGGACAAAAATCCACATGTTTTTTCTGAATCACTGGAAATGATATATTCTGAATCTGGGGCAGATGGACAAACATCTCCCCAAAACTGTATGTAATTAAATCATTGAGTGGAACACATTCTATTTCAGTGGCAGCAATATGGGAAGGAAGGGGAGAGGTTGTTCTTAGATTTAAGGAGTAATGGTGTTAAAAAGCTTAAATTAACTGCTGATATAATCTTTAAGGGATGTAGTATTTATTTATTTTTTGAATATTAGTAGGATTTACACCTTCCCTGTCTGGTCCAAGCTTGAGTCAAATTGGTGGCGGTAAACCACCTTAAAGTTTGTTTCTAACCTTAATATAACATCCACAGAAGAGGAAGAATCCATTTTGCCTGTATCCCCCGGCGATTACATGCAGACAGCATGAGAGGAATGTACCCTACGACAAGAGGCATAGACATTTTGTGAGGTAGCTCTTCCAGCTTGAAAGTTGCAGTAGTAATTAGCTTTCTTGAAAGTATGCAGATTGAAAGCATAAACAAAACTGCTGACATTTCCCCCAAAAAATAAGCAGTGGATTTTCTCCGTCCTCCCCTGATTCTGAATATAGAATTTTCATAGTCATGGCACGCTTTCTGTAAGAGCTATTGAATAATTAAATTCCAAATCTTATTATAAAAACAAAAAGTACGTCAACAACACTTGAAATTAGTGGATTTGTCTATTTTAGCCACTCCCGTTGCTGACAGGTGTGTAAAATCAAGCACACAACCATTCAATCTCTATAGACAAACATTGGCAGTAGACTGTGGCACAGTCATGGGAGCTGCCCTGGTCAACAGTAAGTGCTGTTATTGTGGAGTGGAAACGTCTAGGAGCAACAACGGCTCAGCCGCAAAGTGGTAGGCCACACAAGCTCACAGAACGAGACCGACGAGTGCTGACGCACGTAGCGTGTAAAAATTGTCGGTCTTCTGTTGCCACACTCGCTACCGAGTTTCAAACTGCCCCTGGAAGACACGTCAGCACGATAACTGTTTGACGGGAGCTTCATGAAATGGGTTACCATGCGCAATGGCAAGCATTGGCTAGAGTGGTGGAAAGCTCGCCACCATTGCACTCTAGAGCAGTGGAAACATTCTCTGGAGTGATGAATCACGCTTCACCATTTGGCAGTCCAATCTGGGATTGGCGGATGCCAGGAGAACGCTACCTATTGTGCCAACTGTAAAGTTTGATGGAGGATGAATATTGGTCTGAGGCTGTTTTTCATGGTTCGGGCTAGGCCTTTAGTGAAGGGAAATCTTAATGCTACAGCTAGGGTTGCACATTTTGGGGAATATTCGGAGGTGGGAACTTTCCATGGGAATTAACAGGAATATATGCAAATTAATTTTAATACCATTTAAATGTAGATGTTTTTTTGCTTTGGTTATATTTACCATATCATATGGATACATAATTGCAAATGATTAAATCCTTCCAAGAGAGAGAACTATTTAGTTACGAATTAAACTTTAAATGAGTTGATGCTTCACATGGGATGATTTCACTGAACATAAGGGAATATTGAATGATCCATCGCATCTCCCGAAAACATTTTCAACATCTGTAAAATGATAGTCTAGAAACTCAAGCTTTGGTTGTCTTCCTCATGTCTCCTCCCTGGACCTCCTCAATGTCCACCTCTAGAACATCAGGGGCCTCATCTATACTGTCACTTTCCAACCTTGTTGAGGATGGCTCGTTGTCAGGCTCAAAAAGCCTCAAATTTGCCCGAAGGGACACCAATTTTTCAACCCCTGTATTGGTCAGCCTGTTGCGTGCTTTGGGGTGCGTGTTCCCAAACAAGGACCAGTTGCGCTCTGAGGAGGCTGATGTTGGTAGGATTTGGAGGATGATGGAGGCAACAGGGGAAAGAGCCTCAGTCCCTTCCACTAGGTGGCTGATGAGATGTTGGCACGACTGCCATATTGGATCTCCATCACAAAGCCCTTGCTTGGAAGTGTACTTCGCCAGACTGCCAAGAACCTTGCCCTCATCCAGTCCAAGGTGGCGAGACACGGTAGTGATGACACCATAGGCCTTGTTGATCTCTGCACCAGACATGATGCTCTTGCCAGGGTGCTTGGGGTCCCACATGTACGCTGTGGCATGTATGGGCTTCAGGCAGAAGTCTTTGCGCTTTTTGATGTCTTTCAGAACTGCAGTTTCCTCTGCTTGGAGCAACAGTGAAGTGGGCAGGGCACATTAGACAGGATGGCATTGTCTCCCTCAATCCATGCGATGGCTACTGCTTTAGGTTTCAGGCTGCTTATCCCTCTCTCCCAAAATAAATCACCAAGGAGGATCCTCTTGACGGGGCTTTCCATATCGGCAGACTGTGATATGGCCATTTCTTGGCGAGACCCCTTCCCCTCCAGGAGACTGTCAAACATGATGACAACACAACACCAACGGGTGTTGCTGGGCAGCTTCAATGTGGTGCTCTTATTCTTCGCACTTTGCTTGGTGAGGTAGATTGGTGCTATAACTTGATGACCCTTCACATGCCTGACCATTTCCTTGGCTCTCTTGTAGAGTGTATCCATTGTTTTCAGTGGCATGATGTCCTTGAGGAGCAGATTCAATGCATGAGTAGCGCAGCCAATGGGTGTGATGTGAGGGTAGGGCTCCTCCACTCCACAGACCAAGCAGCCGTCATGGTCGCAGCATTGTCTGTCATAAGTGCAAATACCTTCTGTGGTCCAAGTCATTGATGACTGCCTTCAGCTCATCTGCAAGGTAGAGACCAGTGTGTCTGACCCTTGTGTCTGTGCTCTTGTAGAATACTGGTTGAGGGGTGGAGATGATGTAGTTAATTATCCCTTGCCCACGAACATTCGACCACCCATCAGAGATGATTGCAATACATTCTGCTTTCTCTATGATTTGCTTGACCGTCACTTGAACTCTGTTTAACTCTGCATCAAGCAAATGAGTAGATAAAGCATATCTGGTTGGAGGGGTGTATGCAGGGTGAAGAACATTCAGAAATCTCTTCCAATACACATTGCCTGTGAGCATCAGAGGTGAACCAGTTGCATACAGCTCGAACAAGACATTCATCAGCATTTCTGACTACGTTCCTCCATTGAGTCAAAATCACTTCAGAGTCCAGGAGGACCATGAGATGATGCTATCAATAAAGTGTCTGCTTCATCTTCACCACGAATAGAAGAAGAGGGACTTTTCTCAGAGGTTGCTTGTTGTGAGCGCTGAGGGAACTTCATGCATTTGGCCAGATTCTGCATCTTTGTTGCATTCTTCACATATGATTTGCCACAGTATTTGCAAATGTACATACACAGCGTTTCCTACATTAGCTGCAGTGAAATGTCTCCACACACTGATAGCGCCCGTGGCATTTTCCTGTTAAGATTAGATTAAAAATGAGTAAAGAAAAACAAATACAATTCCATGTACAGGTAAATAGTTAAGCAGTTTGATTAATCAACTCCTTTGTAATAAGTTTTACAAAGAAACATGTATGGAAACAGGTGAATGAACACTCCTCAGTTAGCAGGCTCAAGCAAGCTAAAACCTGCATGGTAGCCAAAACTAACTAAATAATTTCTAACTTGTTAATTTCTGCTAAACACACATTGCTGTAGGCTACTATTTACTAGTTAACAAAAAATCATGTCATATAAAATATATTCACATTCTAGACAATTAAGTGCTTCCAACTTTGTGGCAACAGTTTGGTGAAGGCCCTTTCCTTTTTCAGCATGACAATGCCCCCGTGCACAAAGCGAGGTCCATACAAAAATGGTTTGTCAAGATCGGTGTGGTTGATGGGGTTAAGCCTTGATCTCAACCCCATTGAACACCTTTGGGATGAATTGGAGCGCCGACTGCAAGTCAGTCCTGATCGCCCAACATCAATGCACAACCTCACTAATGCTCTTGTGGCTGAATTGAAGCAAGTCCCTGCAGCAATGTTACAATATCTAGTGGAAAGCCTTCCCAGTTGAGTGGGGGCTGTTATAGCAGCAAAGGGGGGGGTCCACATACTTTTGGCCATGTAGTGTACCATCTTCATTGTCATGGCATACTTGGTTCAATAGCTATTGAGGAGAGCGAACCGAATGTCCAATATAATAAAAATGTTATCTAGGTGTTCAGTTAGGCTAGTAGGGGTTTTCCTCCTATGGAACTACATCCTAAAGTTAACCTCCAGTACAAGTTACTACTTCTCCCTGTTGACAAGGTGTGTGTTTTCCAGGCCTGTATGGAAATGATGGCCTGTTACCAGCGCGGTGGCAACTGCGGTACAGTGGTAAGGCTCTCTGGGAGCAGCTCCTCTCCTCTCCCACCTTACTGTGGCTCGCACCACGTCTGGGTGAGTTCCTAAACAACATTTTAGCAATGTATTGTGACTAACTGATCATTTGAATCATAAAACGAATAGACTCTTAACAGTGTAAACTGTATTCTAGGTCTTGACACCCAGACTGCCATGGAGCTGCTCTGCCTGCTGGGGGCAGCACTGAGCCTGGCTGCTACAGTACTGGAATCACTCAGAGACAGCTTGGTGTTTCTATTTCTCTGGATCATGTACCTGTCAATGTACCAGGTCAGTTATACCACACACACGTATACACACTGCTGTAGCGGGAGCCAGTATACAGTATGCCTGATCTCTGACTCTGCCTGAATTTCCAGGTGGGACAGGTCTTCCTCTACTTCCAGTGGTGAGTTGCGTGTGTGTTTGCCACACCCAGAGACTGAATGCCACCCTGAGGTTGCATGTTAATTAACACCCCAGTACTGCTGTTAGTATTTGTATGACACTGAGTCGTCTTGGCAGTCAGCTGATGTGTGTTTGATTGGTGCTCCTACTGCTGTGCAACTGCATCTGTCAGGTGCCAGATTATAAACACTATAACACATTGATAACAACATCACCATAGTAGCATCATGATGAAAACACTACAACATTAGCCCTGTCTGGGCATGCTCAGTCTCTAGGTCCTAACACTCTCTCCACCTTGCTCATTCTCCCTCTCTGCGACTGCATCCAGGGACTCTCTTCTCCTGGAGACGGGGTTCCTCTGTGTGCTCATCGCCCCGGTGACGTCTTTGCGGGGGTGGCGAGCGGGCAGGGAGCACGACCCTGTGACCTTCTGGTTGGTCCGTTGGCTGCTGTTCAGACTGATGTTCGCCTCCGGAATCGTCAAACTCACCTCCCGCTGCCCTACCTGGTGGGGCCTCACAGGTAGCTGTGTGTGTGTTGCATAAGTGCTCAGGCAGGTCACCAAACTCATCAGACATGTTACTGCCACTCAGACTGCTGTTTCTGAGCGTCTTTCTCTCCCCCTGATGTACCACAGAGACCCAGTGTATCACACCGTCTCTGGCTTGTAACGTGTACATCTCTCTCTAGCCCTAACATATCATTGAGGACCAGTGTAGCTACACCCCTAGCCTATTGATGTGTGCCTCTAACATGTGGTGGTGTGTGTCTCTAGCGCTGACATATCACTACGAGACCCAGTGTATCCCTACACCCTTGGCCTGGTTTGCCCACCAGCTACCCGTCTGGTGGCATAAGCTGTCTGTGGTAGCCACCTTCGCCATTGAGATCGCTGCTCCATTCCTCTTCCTCAGCCCTCTACGACGACTTCGCCTCGGGGCCTTCTACATGCAGGTCAGATTAACTCTGTGTATGTTGTAGCATTTTGTCATCAACATTTTGGGGACTTGGTCTGTCTCCCCCCTCTGGCGGTTAGGTAAAGTGCAGTGTTTTCTCTCACCCCTGTGGTATTTAGGTGGTACTGCAGGTGCTGATCATCCTGTCTGGAAACTATAACTTCTTCAACCTCCTGACTCTGACGATGTGTCTGTCTCTGCTGGATGACGAGCATATATACTTCTGGCTACGCAAGAAATACACTCCTAACCCTAACCAAGGTACACACACTCTGGCACATACACACTGTAGGTAGCTTGTATCGAGGATAGTCAGTCAGTTTTACTGGAGGCAGGATGTGACATGTACTCCCTGGTTCTGTCTCTGCTCCAATCAGGTTCCTCGTTGTGGTGGGCAGGGTTTGTGGTGGAGATCGCAGTCTGGGCTCTAATTGGCTTCGGAACGGTCACATGGTTTGACCTGCAGATCAACTGGGACAAGTGGACTGTCTCCTCCAGGACAGGTGTGTGTGCGTGTCAGTTATCAGCTGTAGTAGATAATCATTGTTTTGACTGTTATTGCTGGTTATCTCCTCAGTGTTTACCTTCCACCAGTTTAACCAGTTCCTGAAGACTGTCACCTTCCCCTCGGTCTGGCTGGGAGTACTGTCTCTCACCTGGGAACTAGTCTCTTCCATGTTCAGGTAACACACACACACCTCTCTGGGAAAGTGGTCTGTTCTGTGTGTTGTGTTGGTGTGTGTAGAGGCTTTGGGATACTGCTGTGTGTGTATTTACATGTGTGTCTGTGTTCTGTAGGTGTGCCTGTGTGGAAGGGTTCTTCAAGAGGTTTTTGGGTACAGTCCAGTGGACAGTGTTTGGTGCTGCTGCTGTCTCTATGTTTGCCATCAGTCTGGTGAGTAGAACACTCTAGAACAGTGGTTCCCAACCCTTTTTGTTTACTGCACCAACTGAATTTAACTCTGCCTGGAGTATCCCTGAAGTACCCCATCTTGTGAGTCTTCTGAAGTACTCCCTATGATTAGGCCAAGTACCACCAGGGTTCCTAATACCCTGGTTGGGATCCACTGATCTAGAATAATGGTACCTGCTCTCAGGTAAGGCATGTCATACTTTGTGTGTTCCAGCATGTTCTTGTTCACCTTTATCGAGTATGATTGTAACGCCAGTGTGTGTGTTTGTTTGTCCAGGTCCCATTCACCTTCATAGAGTATGACAGTAACGCCAGTGTGTGGCCGGGGGTGCGTCAGGGTTATGATGCGGTCAGTCGTTACCAGCTGGTCAACTCCTACGGCCTGTTCAGACGCATGACTGGGGTGGGGGGCCGGCCCGAGGTGGTCATCGAGGGATCCATGGATAAAGTCACCTGGACGGTAGGGGTGTGTGTGTGTGTGTGGGAGAGGTGTATATGGAGAGGTGGTTTTTTTGCCCATTTGTAATGTATCTGTTATCTGTTTTAAAGCTGAAGTTAACCAAGGCTATTTTTTTTTTCATCCAACTTTAATTGTCTCCATTGTCCTACCCTCTCTCTCTCTCTCCTCTAGGAGATAGAATTTATGTATAAGCCAGGGAACCTCAGTGCCCCTCCTTCGGTCATCACCCCTCATCAACCACGGCTGGACTGGCAGATGTGGTTTGCAGCCCTGGGAACACATACGCACTCTCCCTGGTTCACCAGCCTAATGTACAGACTGCTGCAGGGCAAGACGGACGGTAGGGTGTACACACTTCCTTCTTTTTGAGGCTAATGGCAGTGCATTACTGCCAATACAGCGATATTAACACAAGCTGTATTGTATTTACTGTATTGTAAAACATCTTAACGTTTGCCCCTCTCTCTCTCTCCAGTGATTGAGCTCATCCAGTCAGATGTGTCTCAGTACCCATTCCACCAGCAGCCTCCCACATACCTCAGAGCTCACCGCTACAAATACTGGTTCACTAAAACACTAGCTGATGGGTTAGTACATACTCTCTCTCACACACATACGCATAGAGAACCGATGGGTGATGAGGTAGTTGATTCATGTTGCGCAGCAATAATCTGAATGTCGACATCTTTGAGGAAATGCCGAAATCATCAGTTAACGTGCGAGTCAGTGTCACAGCTGACATTTTATTGTGTGTGTTGTAGGTCGTATCCTCAGCGCTGGTGGAGGAGGGTGTACATAGAGGAGTTCTATCCCACAGTGTATCTGGGCGACACCTTCCTGGAGAGCATGCTGAGCCAGCATGGACTCAAGGTACAGTGCATTTGGAAAGTATTCAGACCCCTTTATCTTTTCAACATTTTGTTACGTTACAGCTAGTGATGCACCGATATTACATCTTTGGCCAATAACGATATCTGATATTTTCCTTGCCAAAAAAACTATACTGATATTTCAAATTTAAGTGGCCTTTTAAGCATTTTAGTACAGTTAAATAGTTTAAACACACTGACCATAAGGTTATTTTGTGGGCATTTACGTATGTCCCCATTACCAGCAAAAATCTAAACCTATTTCTTTCAATTTCTTGCTGTGCTGTTTTGTTAATTTGTTCAGTCTCAACCATAATTTCATCATACATGTCAAGCAGTGAAGTTAAAACTCTGTCTTTTCACCTGTGGTATTTTCCTCGGTGTGCACTGTCACTGTGTCCGTTTCCATCTTGTCCAGCCATGTCTGTAATATTTCACATAAACCCTGTTTCTTGTCTGCATCGAAGTAGCGGTCCTTGTACCTAGCATCGAATATGGTGGCGACACAGTAGAGGTTCAGAGAGAACGCCACCGAATCGCTTGTTCACAGACTCTAGTAGAGTACTTTTCCAAGTTAACCCGACGGGCTGTGTTGACATTTTTGTTGAGCAGGCATTTCAATGCCATGACAGGGTATCACGTCTGCTGCAGACACAGTTGAGCTTATATCTCCAGTCAGTTGTTCATGTTTCAAACATGTTCTCAATTGCCATTGAAATTGCAGCAGTGGTATGAGGACCAGCACATTCTTGAGCATGCAATACGGCTTTCTTCAGTATCGAAATCCTCGTCGACCCTCTGTGCTGTCAGACTCCGCATGCTCATGGGGCTGACATCACTGGTCCAAATGTCAGTCGTGAAGCTAATAGCAAGTGGCTCATGGGTGTGTTTCAACAATACTGTGTAACTCCGGTAGGGCAACATCTGAAAAATAGCACCTACTTGGTAGTGTGTATCGGTGCTCGACCAGTCATCGAAAGCCAACATCATCCACAACAGAGAACAGTTGATTGTCAAGGGCGATGAATTCCATTACCTTGCCGACATGGAATTTGCCTTTGAGTTGTTTCGCTGAAATGTTCCTACTCTTTCAATTGACTGATGGACTTGTTGACTTCCTCGATCCACACAGCTGACATTTTGGTCTAGATTAGGAATGAAAGTGTTGCACGTGTAGCGGATTGTAGTGTTGCATATCATCTACCTACGTTATATAGGTATGCACGTCAGCTTTGACATCTGTTTTGCACACCGGTGTTAAATTAGACATTGGGCCGATGTTGGCATTTTTTAGCTAATATCGGCTGATTCTGATATGTTTACCCAATCTATTGTGCATCCCTTGTTACGGGGATAAAACATTTGGGGAATTGTTTTGCACATTTTATTAAAATTAAAATAATATCACATTTTACATAAGTATTCAGAGCCTTTACTCAGTACTTTGTTGAAGGTCTCTCCTGAAATGTTAGATTGTGTTCAAGTCTGGGCTCTGTCTGAGCCAGTCAAGGACGTTCAGAGACTTGTCCCGAAGCCACTCCTGCATTGGCTTGGCTATGTGCTTAGGGTCATTGTCCTGTTGGAAGGTGAACCTTTGCCCCAGTTTGAGGTACTGAGCACTCCTGAGTGCTCTTCATCAAGGATCTCTCTGTACTTTGCTTCGTTCATCTTTCCCTTGATACTGACTAGTCTCCCAGTCCCTTTCGCTGAAAAACATCCCCACAGCTTGATGCTGCCACCACCATGCTTCACCGTAGGGATGGTGCCAGGTTTCCTTCAGACGTAACGCTCGGCATTCAGGCCAAATAGTTCAATCTTGGTTTCATCAGACCAGAGAATCTTGTGGCATGCTCCAAGCAGACTGTCATGTGCCTTTTACTGCAGAGTGGCTTCCGTCTGGCAACTTCACCATAAAGGCCTGATTGGTGGAGTGCTGCAGAGATGGTTGTCCTTCTGGAAGTTTCTCCCATCTATCAGTGACCATCGGGTTCTTGGTTACCCCACTGACCAAGGCTCTTCTCCCCCGATTGGTCGGTTGGCCAGCTCTAGGGAGAGTCTTGGTGCTTCCAGACTTCTTCCATTTAAGAATGATTTAGGCCACTGTTCTTGGGGACCTTCAATGCTGCAGAAATGTTTTGGTACCCTTGCCCAGATTTGTCCCTACACAATCCTGTCTCTGAGCTCTACGGACAATTCCTTTGACCTCATGGCTTGGTTTTTGCTCTGACATGCACTGTCAACTGTGGGACATTTTATTTAGACAGTTCTGTACCTTTTCAAAATATCCAGTCAATTGAATTTTCCACCTGTGGACTCCAAGTTGTAGAAACATCTCAAGTGTGATCAGTGGAAACAGGAGGCACCGGAGCACATTTTTAAAAACCTCATAGCGAAGCGTCTGAACACTCATGTAAATAAGTTTCAGTTTTTATTCTTTAAAAACCGGTTTTCGCTTTATTATGGGGTATTGTGTGTAGATTGAGGATTTTTATTTAATCCATTTTAGGATAAACATAACAGCATGTGCAAAAAGTCAATACTTTACGAATGCACTGTAACGAACTACCTGTAGTTCTCAGCAAGCACTAAGTGTGTGACTCCTGTATGTCCTTGTGTCTGACCCGTGTGTGTAGGATAAGTCCCTCCCTCGGCGTGTGTCTGAGGCAACTGTGCCCCAGGTGGTGAAGTGGGTGCGCTCTCAGGTGAGGGGTGTGTCTGCACCCCTGCTGCTCTGGAGCCTCCTCTTCTGCAGTGTCACCCTCTGTCTGCTCCGGGGACTGCAGCTGGAAATTACACTCAAGACCAAACCTACTGCAGCCAAGGCTGAACCAAAACCCACAGCTCCACCCCACCACCCTGATGCTAAGGAGGCCAATTCCAATGACAAAGATGGTCTAGGACAAAGACAGGAGGAGGAGCTGGAGGAGGTTGATGCAGAAGAGGATGAGCAAAGGGGGGAAGACGAGGAGAGTGAAAGAGAAGAGAACGATGTAAGAGATGAACTGGAAGAAGAAGATGACGGAGAAGAAGAGGGGAATGTTGACTGACTGTCTCAAGAAATAAAGAGTTTCTCCTGACCCCTGAACACGGGATTTGGTAGCCCTCCCTTCCACTAACTGTCTCAGTGTCCAAGTGCTCAAGAGAAAGCTGCCTGTCTTGACTACTTGTCTGCCTTTCGCCAACAATAACCTTCTAACCAAAGAATTTCGTTGATGCTTTATTCTACATTTGACAATCACTTTATTTGAAATGAATAGACAGTTTTCCAATTATCTGTAGTATTATTACAATCAAGAGAAAATAACTTTTTGTCAGTTTCCTTGTCATTGTACATGTTTACGTGTGTGTGTGTGTGTGTGTTAAAGGGTGTTTGGTTTGCCACTGTGGTCCTTTGCTTTGCTGCCAGATATAATGTATTGAATCACCAATTCTGCACTTTCCTGCCAAGCATCTTTCCACGTTTGAAAAAACAGCACATCCATGAATGGAAAATGTTAATGTTTTTGTATCATTTATAATAAAGATAGGAAATGTATCCATTTGGTTCTTCATTATTAACCATATGAATTGTAATCAGCATTTTAAGCAACAAACAACACTTTTAGGATATTCTGTCATTAGAATATAATGTAGTTGACTTACAGATGACAACAACATGGTAAAGGCTATAAAGATAAATCTAATAGTGTTACCCATATCTGAGGAGATGCCTTGGTGTTGCTGCTGGATATGATCTCTGCGAAGGTGTGAGAGAGGGTGGGAAAGAAATGAATTGTGATAGTTAATTGATTTATGAAACATTTGAGGTGGGGGGTAGGTGTGTGTGGCTGCCCCATCTGTCTGTGTGTCACCACTTCAGTACCCCAGGACAGTACTTGTCGATGAGAGACTGGTAGTATGGCTTCAACTTCTCTATGTCAGGCAGCTCAGTGGTCTTGGTGTAGAGGTCAAACTTACTGTAGGGGTCAAATGTTCGAGGTCAAACTGACTGCAGAGAGTGTAGAGAATTATTTTTCAGTGTGTGTGTTGAGACGTACTTGAACTCGCGAACCCAGGGAATCATGCGCATGTCCTTGTCATCACAGAGGTGCATGTAGTCTCCATGGGAGTGCCAGGGGTAGAAGGAATGGAATCGGATCATATACAGACCCTAGAGAGGGAGAGCAGGGGAGTGAAGTCTTTTAGGTGAGTTAACACTCTGAGCAGCAGTCTTAAACAAGAACCACTGAGTTTTTGTAAACCTGTATTCTCTTTGCTAATGTAGAACCATAGACCCCAATTCTCACCTCTTCTGGGATGGTGCACTTGTTGAACTTCATGACCCTGTAGAGATACTCTGGAACAAACAACACAGACAGCAGTTCAGTGGTGTTACTATGTAGGCCCATGTGCCTTACAGTGGTGACTGTGTGTGTGTTTCTGTGTTACTCACCATCATGGCCCCAGGACATGAGCACATTGTCCAGCCCACAATTTGGCTTATAGATCCCACACTCAGAACTACAGTGGGGGAGGTGATGAGGTGAAGAAGAGGTTATCATTTAAATTAAGTATATCAGATGGCACATTAACTTTCTGTATATAGGTGTCTGCTAAATGGCATAATGTAAACACTTCTCCAGGCTGGCTTGTAGCCGGCATGTTGTGCAGTGAATAATGGGGTTTGATAAGACTTTTTTATTTAGATTGGTAAAAAGAGAAGTGTAACAGTACTTGTAAGCAGGGTTTTTGTCATCAGGGTTGTCCACGAAGGTACTGCCTCGAAACACAATGCCATTCTGGAACCTGCACCCCACTGGGAATGTGTCCCCCACTACAGCCCACTGCAGGACAGGAACACAGTGCAGTTAGCCTAGCGTTGCCTAACATTACAAGCCATTTTACCACTGCTGTTAGCGTAGCCTAGCATCACAACCTGTATCAGGGTAACATCGAGAGGCATTCACCTGGGGTTCCCCTGACAGAGCCATGATCTTCCCAATGTCATGGATCAGCCCCACCAACTGGAACCAGTCTGGAGAGGGACGAGAGATAAGGATAGGAGTTGTGAACCATGTGTGCCTGTGTACGTGTGTGTGTGTGTGTGTGTGTGTGCGTGCGTGCGTGTGTTTGCCTTTGTGGGGGTGTTCCCTGCGGATGCCCTCAGCGGTCTGAAAGGCGTGGTATGAGTTGGGGAAGTCGACATCAGGGTCGGACTCATCAACAAGCTGGTCCAGAGATATGACTGCTTCCATCACCTCCATCTGGGCATGCCCACAACCTGACCACTCAGAGTGCTGCAGAGGAGAGGAGGAGTGGGGAAGGTTAATGAGTGGTATGTTCATGTTATCTGCAGCATTAGACGATATTACATAAGATCTTAAATGTTAACAGTCACAGTTACACTCCTTGTTAAACATTGCAGGTTGGTGTAGCCTGCTCTCCTGACACACACACAGTTTGCATTTGCGCTGAACCTGTCTTGACAGACTCACCTTCTGCTTGACAAAGTCCAGGGTCTGGTTGGTGTGCATCAGCTTGTATGTGTTATACACACGATCAATCAGACTCCCGCTCTGTTACATACACACATTACAGATGTATTGTGATTACCAGCCTTAAAACAGTAATATTATGTTGCAACTAAGGTAAATAATCATACTCTTGCTGACCTCAAAATTCCTGTATTCTGTCTTGTCCTTGCCTTTCTGCTCCAGGTCTAAGATGGGACGGTATGCCAGAGATGGGTCTGGACCCTGAAACAGATAGACAGAGGGACAGGCAAAGAAAGTCAAGTACACATCTTAACATGGCGAATGTGATAGAAAACACCATACGTTTCAAATAGAAATATTAGACCTACAAAATTTTAACCTGTAGCAGTAGATCACACAAAATATTATTTGATTATCAGATGCATGATAACACCAGGTTAAACTTATGATAGACAGACACATACAGACAGACACATTTGCTACAACAATCCTGCAATCCTGAAACAAGCACTGTGTGGGTTATATTAATTATATTCAATTTATGTTGTAGACCTTGATGCATTTTTCATAAGTGAAAATCAAGTCTGAAAGGTCAGTGTAAATTAAAAAGTTCAGAAGCCTTTTTAAACCTTTACATTTCCTGCATTACAGGAAAGTTTTCCTGCAACAGGCTGATCAAGTGAAGATCCTACATCTGTAATAGCTAAATATATTTTTTCTACTTTTCTACAGTCATACGTACAATATTGACGACCCTCATGGTGAGGTCAGTCCGTCAGTCCATTCGGTTATGAGTAAGTATGGGTCTGCTGGCTCCTCTAAAGTGCAACCCCAGACCCTGTCCTGTATATACCCCTCTGGTTTAACACTTATGTCATACACCCTCACAGCATACAGGTAGTGATAGTCGTTATCTCAGTGGGGGCGGAGTTAAACTAACGGGGTTCATCTGGCTGGACTACTCTGTGTGTACGTGTGTGAGAGCGTGTTTGTTTTCCTTGAGAGAACAGTGAGTCCTTAACTATGATCAACAGGTATCAGGTTTGGGCTGGTCTTGAGAGTTGTGTTTGTGTGTGTATTTGTCTCCGTTATTTACCATAATTCCTTTAACCTTTTATTTAACTAGGCAAGTCAGTTTAGAACATATTCTTATTTATAATGACTGCGTACCCCGGCCAAACCCGGACGATGCTGGGACAATTGTGCGCCGCCCTATGGGACTGCCAATCACGGCCGTTTGTGATACAGCCTGGCATGGAATCAAACAAGGCTCTGTAGTGATGCCCCTAGCACTGAGGTGCAGTGCCTTAGACCGCTGCACTCTGTTGAATGATGGAATGTCTGGCTTTTTTCCAACAGAACAAACAACAAAACAAACAGAATAAAAACATACATTTTTGATGCTTGAAAAAGAGGAATGGAGAGAGAACCAGAGGTGAAAGGTCATGCGAAGAGACAGTGAACGCCTGCTTGAACTGTATTACCCCAGGTAACGTGAGGTTACCAAATTAAGCCTTTTCTACATTCAGTGTTGGGAAGCTACTCTGAAAATATTATTTACGAATCTACTAATTACTTCACACTTGGAAGAAATTAAGCTATACTAAATCTACCCTTAAGATAATCACATTTTATTGGTCACATATACATGGTTAGCAGATTTTAATGCTAGTGTAGTGAAATGCTTGTGCTTCTAGTTTTGATAGTGCTGTAATATCTAACAAGTAATCTAACAATTCCACAACAACTACCTAGTACACACAAATCTAAACAGATGGAATAAGAATGTATGTACAGTTAAATATATGGATGATCGATGGCCAAGCAACATAGACAAAATGCAATAGATGGTATAAGATACAGTACATACATATGAGATGAGTTATATATGTAAACATTGTTAAAGTGGCATTATTTAAAGTGACTAGTGATCCATTTATTAAAGTGGCCAATGATTTGAGTCTGTATGTTGGCAGTAGCCTCTGAGTTAGTGATTACTGTTTAAAAGTCTGATGGCCTTGAGATAGAAGCTGTTTTATAGTCTCTCGGTTGCAGCTTTGATGCACCTGTACTGACCTCGCCTTCTGGATGGTAGCGGGGTGAACAGGCCGTGGCTCGGGTGGTTGTGCTTGATTATCGTTTTGGCCTTCCTGTGACATCGGGTGGTGTAGGTGTCCTGGAGGGCAGGTAGTTTACCCCCGGTGATGCATTGTACAGACCTCACTACCCTCTGGAGAGCCTTGCGGTTGAGGGCATCATTTTTTTATTTTTTTATTTTTGCTCTTCCAAAAATTACAACCAACTAATTGCAGCATTACCACAAAAAATGGAAGAAGCAAGTATAACGGGGAAAACGTAAGGAACTTGTATGTCGGCCCTGTATTAAAGAACATAAATGGTTCAAGAAAAGTGTGATAAATAAGAACATATACCAAATTTATTTAAGGACCAAAAAACTGACAGCTGTGCCATATAAATTGCAAAATAGTTGGGAAGAGATTTTTGATGTACCCATTCCATGGCACATGGTTTATGAATTGATACGCAAAACTTTACGAATTGATACACTAAAATAACACATCCTAGATCTGTGTTGTGGCCCTCCTACGGCCTCCTCCACGTCTCCTGATGTACTGGCCTGTCTCCTTTTCGCGCCTCCATGCTCTGGACACTACGCTGACAGACACAGCAAACCTTCTTGCCACATCTCGCATTGATGTGCCATCCTGGATGAGCTGCACTACCTGAGTCACTTGTGTGGGTTGTAGACTCAGTGTATATATACAGTGGTGAGAACAAGTATTTAATACACTGCCGATTTTGCAGGTTTCCCTACTTACAAAGCATGTAGAGGTCTGTAATTTTTATCATAGGTACACTTCAACTGTGAGAGACTGAATCTAAAACAAAAATCCAGAAAATCACATTGTATGATTTTTAAGTAATTAATTTGCATTTTATTGCATGACATAAGTATTTGATACATTAGAAAAGCAGAACCTAATATTTGGTATAGAAACCTTTGTTTGCAATTACAGAGATCATACGTTTCCTGTAGTTCTTGACCAGGTTTGCACACACTGCAGCAGGGATTTTGGCCCACTCCTCCATACAGACCTTCTCCAGATAATTGAGATTTTGGGGCTGTCGCTGGGCAATAAGGACTTTCAGCTCCCTCCAAATATTTTCTATTGGGTTCAGGTCTGGAGACTGGCTAGGCCACTCCAGGACCTTGAAATGCTTCTTACGGAGCCACTCCTTAGTTGCCCTGGCTGTGTGTTTCGGGTCGTTGTCATGCTGGAAGACCCAGCCACGACCCATCTTCAAAGCTCTTACTGAGGGAAGGAGGTTGTTGGCCAAGATCTCGCGATACATGGCCCCATCCATCCTCCCCTCAATACGGTGCAGTCGTCCTGTCCCCTTAGCAGAAAAGCATTCCCAAAGAATGATGTTTCCACCTCCATGCTTCACGGTTGGGATGGTGTTCTTGGGGTTGTACTCATCCTTCTTCTTTCTCCAAACACGGCGAGTGGAGTTTAGACCAAAGAGCTCTATTTTTGTCTCAACAGACCACATGACCTTCTCCCATTCCTCCTCTGGATCATCCAGATGGTCATTGGCAAACTTCAGACAGGCCTGGACATGCGCTGGCTTGAGCAGGGGGACCTTGCGTGAGCTGCAGGATTTTAATCCATGACGGCGTAGTGTGTTACTAATGGTTTTATTTGAGACTGTGGTTCCCAGCTCTCTTCAGGTCATTGACCAGGTCCTGCCATGTAGTTCTGGGCTGATCCCTCACCTTCCTCATGATCATTGATGCCCCACGAGTTGAGATCTTGCATGGAGCCCCAGACCGAGATTGATTGACCGTCATCTTGAACTTCTTCCATTTTCGAATAATTGCGCAAACAGTTGTTGCCTTCTCACCAAGCTGCTTGCCTATTGTCCTGTAGCCCATCCCAGCCTTGTGCAGGTCTACAATTTTATCCCTGATGTCCTTACACAGCTCTCTGGTCTTGGCCATTGTGGAGAGGTTGGAGTCTGTCTGATTGAGTGTGTGGACAGGTTTCTTTTCTACAGGTAACAAGTTCAAACTGGTGCAGTTAATACATGTAATGAGTGGAGAACAGGAGACCTTCTTAAAGAAAAACTAACAGGTCTGTGAGAGCCGGAATTCTTACTGGTTGGTAGGTGATCAAATACGTATGTCATGCAATAAAATGCAAATTAATTACTTAAAAATCATACAATGTGATCCTCTGGATTTTTGTTTTAGATTCTGTCTCTCACAGTTGAAGTGTACCTATGATAAAAATGACAGACCTCTACATGCTTTGTATCAAATACTTGTTCTCCCCACTGTATATAGGGATACAATCTTTTCCAGCTCTGCAGATTCTGCTGTGAGGAGGCAGAGTCATTAGAAAATTTATTTTGTTATTGTCCATATGTAGCTCGTTTTTGGTCACAGGTCCAGGAATGGCTGAAGAATTGCAACATTTGCCTAGAATTAACGCTGCAGATAGCAATACTGGGTGATTTGAAAAGCCATAGTCAATCAATCAATAATATAATAATTATTTTAGCAAACATGTTTATTTTTAATTTACAATCTGTAGAAGCTATGAGAATAGAAAGGTTCAGTACTTTTGTGAAGCATCACAGCACAGTTGAAAATATATGGCAAATAGAAATCCAAAATGGAGGATGTTGAGAGATAGATGGGAGGGGTTGAATGGAGCTGAAGGGTGGGACTAATAACAAGAACCAATACGGGGTCTGTATATATAAATGTATATAGGTTCAGAAATGTTGTGAAATAGCCGTTTCAAATATAAATCAAACTGGATGGACATCCGAAATAGAGGAAGGACTAAAAAACAAACAAAATAGAACTATTGTAAAATAGATTGTCTGTACAATGTGTATAAGATGTAGAAGCCTAAGTGTTATTGTTTATTAGTTTACTCCAATTGGGGGAAGGATGGTACGGTTTGCGGGGAATAATAAAGATAAATTCAAAAAAACAAAAAAAAGTATGTATATCTATACAGATATGTGTATATATATATATATGGATATATATATATTTACCAAAAAAAGATATGGGGGGTTGGATATGATGCTGACAATTCTTTCCGCAATATTAAGCTGATCCACCCCTTAAAAAATATATATATATATATTCAGCCTCCTGAGGTTGAGGAGGCACTGTGCCGCCTTCTTCACCATACTGTCTGTGTGGACCATTTCAGTTTGTCTGTGATGTGTATGCCAAGGAACTTAAAACTTTCCACCTTATCCACTACTGCCCAGTTTGTGGATAGGGGGGTGCCCCCTCTGTTGTTTCCTGAAGTCCACGATCATCTCCTTTGTTTTGTTGACATTGAGTGTGAGGTTATTTTCCTGACACCACACTCCAAGTGCCCTCACCTTCTCTCTGTAGGCTTTCTTGTCGTTGTTGGTAATCAAGCCCACTACTGTTGTGTTATCTGCAAACCTGATGATTGAGTTGGAGGCGTGCATGGCCACGCAATCATGGGTGAACAGGTAGTACAGCAGAGGGCTGAGAACGCACCCTGCAATCGCCATCACACTGTCCTACCCTATCTGGACAAGAGGAATACCTATGTAAGAATGGATGGGATGGGATGCTCAGCATTCAACACCATAGTACCCTTCAAGCTCATCATTAAGCTTGAGGCCCTGGGTCTGAACTCGGTCCTAGACTTCCTGAAGGGCCGCCATCAGGTGGTGAAGATAGGAAACAACATCTCCACTTCGCTGATCCTCAACACTGGGGCCTCACAAGGGAGTACAAGAGGAGGCTGAGCATGCACCCTTGTGAGGCCCCAGTGTTGAGGATCAGCGAAGTGGAGATGTTGTTTCCTATCTTCACCACCTGACGGCGGCCCATCAGGAAGTCCAGGACCGAGTTGAGACCCAGATCCTCAAGCTTAATGACTGGGATAGGGAGCGATTGAATGTGTCAGTAAACACACCAGCCAGCTGGTCTGCGCATGCTCTGAGGACATGGCTAGGGATGCCGTCTGGGCCAGCAGCCCTGCAAGGGTTAACACGTTTAATTGTCTTACTCACGTCGGAGAAGGAGAGGAGGGGCCAGCAATCCTTGGTAGCGGGCTGCGTCGGTGGCACTGTATTATCCTCAAAGCGGGCAAAGAAGATGTTTAGTTTGTCTGGAAGCAAAACGTCTTTGTCCCTGATGTGGCTGGTTTTCTTTTTGTAGTCAGTAATTGCCTGTAGACCCTGCCACATACGTCTCATGTCTGAGCCGTTGAATTGCGACTCCACTTTGTCCCTGTACCGACATTTAGCTTGTTTGATTGCCTTACGGAGGGAATAACTACACTGTTTATATTCAGCCATATTCCTAGCCATCTTCCCATTATTAAATGCGGTGGTTCGCGCTTTCAGTTTGCGCGAATGCCACTATCTTTCCACGGTTTCTGGTTAGGGTAGGTTTTAATAGTCACAGTGGGTACAACGACTCCACTGCACTTCCTTTATAAACTCACTCACAGAGTCAGCGTATAAATCAATGTTATTCTCTGAGGCTGCCTGGAATATTTCCTAGTCCCTGTGATCAAAACAATCTAGAAGGATGGATTCCGATTGGTCAGACACGCATTGAATGGTTCTCGTCACGGGTTCATCCTGTTTGTTTCTGCCTGTATGTCGGCAGGAGCAAAATGGAGTCAGATTTGCCAAAGGGAGGGCGGGGAGGGCCTTGCATGGGGCCTTGCATGCATTGTCGAATTTAGAGTAGCAGTGGACAAGTGAATTGCCCACGTGAGTGCTGCAATAGTTATATTGATAGAATTTAGGTAGCCTTGTTCTCAGATTTGCTTGGTTAAAATCCCCAGCTACAATAAATGCAGCCTCAGGATATATATATATATATATAGTTTCCAGTTTACATAGAGTCCAGTGAAGTTCCTTGAGGGCCGTTGTGGTATCTGCTTGAGGGGGGGTATACACAGCTGTGACGATAACTGACGAGAATTCTCTTTGGCGATAATATGGTCGGCATTTGATTGTAAGGAATTCTAGGTCAGTTGAACAGAAGAACTTGAGTTCCTGTATGTTGTTATGCTTACACCATGAGTCGTTAATCATGAGGCATACACCCCCGGGCTGCCGCCTTCCCACAGAGATGTTTATTTATGCCGGCGCGACTCATGGAGATACCCGGTGGCTGTACCGACTCCGACAACGTATCCCGTATCCAGAATGTTACATTCTCTGATGTCTCTCTGGAAGGCAATCCTTTCCCTAATTTCGTCCACCTTGTTGTCTAGAGACTGGACATTGACAAGTAATGTACTCGGAAGCGCTGGGTGGTGTACAAGCCTTCAAAGTCTGACCAGGAGGCCGCTCCGCTCCGTCTACCTCTTTTGCGGGTCGGCCTCTGGGATTAGATCCAATGTCCTGGGTGGTGGTTCGAACAAAGTATCCACTTCAGGAAAGTCGTATTCCTGGTTGTAATGTTGGTAAGTGTACGTCTTATATCCAAAAGTTCTTCCCGACTGTATGTAATAACACTTAAGATTTTCTGGGCTGACAATGTAAGAAATAATACAAACATTTTTTTTTACAGATAGTTTACTTAACCTCTTGAAACTCTAGGGGTGCTATATCATTTTTGGATAAAAAGACGTGCCCGTTTTAAGCGCAATATTTTGTCACAAAAAGATGCTCGACTATGCATATAATTGGTAGCTTTGGAAAGAAAACACTCTGACGTGTCCAGAACTGCAAAGATATTCTCTGTGCGTGCCCTAGAACGTGAGCTACAGGCAAAACCAAGATGAGACGGCATCCAGGAAATGAGCAGGAATTTTGAGGCTCCGTTTTCCATTGTCTCCTTATATGGCTGTGAATGCGAGAGGAATGAGTCTGCCCTTTCTGTCGTTTTGGTATTTATTTCATTAGTCCACTGTTGATACGGTCCCAAAACTTTTTGCATGTCAGCAATCAAGTTTTCAAGATATAAGACTTTCAAAAATCTAATTGTCACATGCCACATCAGCAAAATGCTGAGGTGGCAAGTGAAAATATGCTATGTGTAGTACATGACATTTCAGATTTAGATATGATCATTTTTCACTAAGTAGTGTCGTGACTTTACTTTCATTAATCTGATTACTGTTATTCATCTAATCCACAAACTATGTTTAATTGTTACCAGATTAAATTAACACCAGTCTGGGTTGGTAATCCTGTCGAATGCAGCTTTTTAAAATGTTTATTGTATAGTGGAGCTGCATAAGTGTTGCTCTCCACTTTCTGGAGCATGAAGTTTTGAAATCATTGGAATTAGAGTATGATGATTACATCTTCAAACTAAGGGCAACCGTGGTATGGCATTCCTGACAGGGAGACAGGTCCATCATGCATGATAACGTACACAGGTAATATTGTCTAGCGTTAGCTAGCTACAATTTCAGATATTACAAGTTTCTATTACAAGTGTCATGTTGTCCAGAGGTAAACAAATCATCTGCCAAAGCGTCAAGTGTGAAGCTCCGAGAGTGAAACGAGATGGGTGGGGCTAAAGCTTAAGAGGGTGTGAACGATGCTGAATGGGTGTAGACAAAGAAGAGCTCTTCACTAGATATCAAAATATTCAAAGGTGATTTTTAAAGCAGAATTACTTTCCCATTGTCCCTCAAATGCAGTGTATGATATACCATTTTGTAGCTCTGAGTCTACTTTTATCCAATGTAAAAAACACTTTCACATTTTGATACATAAGACTGAATCTAGGTGGTGAGTCACATATGTGGGAACTCCTTCAAGACTGTTTTGGAAAAGCATGCCAAGAGTGTGTACAGGTGTCATCAAGGCAAAGGGTGGCAACTTTGAAGAATCTCAAATATAAAATAAATGTTGATTTGTTTAACACTTTTTTGGTTACTACATGATTCCATATGTGTTTTGATGTCTTCATTATTATTCTACAATGTAGAAAAAAGTAAAAAATAAAGAAACCCCCTTGAATGAGTAGGTGTGTCAACTTTTGACTGCTACTGTAGTTAAATTGCTAGCTGATCAACATGTAGTTCACTACCCCCCAACTCGGTCTACATTTACTGTGCATCTGTATTCAGGGCATAAACAACATAAGGTCACTTAGGGACCACAAAAAGGAACTCAAGTCAGGGTCTCAACTGACTGTTGAAAGTAAGAATAGTAGAATACTCCAGGAGCAATTTCAAATTTGGTTTTGCATCAGAATTATTTCTCTTTTTATACCAGTCAATCAATTAGCTGACAATTAGCCATGATTGTGGCACATTTTTTTAATCATTTTTTTGTCTAGCCAGCTGACCTCCAGGGGGCACTCATTGATTTTGTTAGTCATTCTCGCTCAGATACAGTATAATATTAACATGACATAAGTCATGGTAAAATGTGTAGAATTTGTGGAAATTAGCTTTAAAACTGCAAAAATGTCTCTCCTACAAATGGAAAAACGGGTAGAATTTCAGGAAATTAGCTGTAAAACACATTTTTCCTCTGCTCAATGGCAAAGTGAGTCAAATGGCAATGCTTTTGTTATCAAATTGCCACATTTTCTCTCTGCACTTTGACAAAATATGTAAAACTGAAGAATAGGAACTTTAATTTAAAGAATGTTATTCACCATCAAGAGGAGGGACACTAAAATGTTTTGCCGCGAGGTGGGGGGGTCCTCAACCAAATCACGCTTCGGGCCCCCAAAAGGCTAGTGCCTGTATATACTGTATCAGTTTGTCTGCCCTTGTCCACACCAACCCCCTGACCCCTCTTTACACCCAAGTCTTGTTTGTAAATGTGTGTTTGTGTGTGTGTGTGGAGGGGCTTGTGACGTACCATATCTGTATTACTATGTCAGACGGAGACTGAGCAAACAATCTGTACTTCAAAGCTCACATTCATTGATTTTTTTCAGTCTGAGATGTTTAGCATGACAGCAGTGGAAATGAGTGGAATGATAGCTAAACTAGCCTGATCCAAGACCATCCTGACCACTGTGCTCTCATGTAGCGAAACAGAATGTAACCTCACAAGATTTTAGGAGGGTTGTAATGAGGCTAGAGAGTCAATACAGTTGAATTAGTTTGACATTATTGTACAGCAGTCAATAGCAACTGGGTGGCTCAGTAGCATACATAAGTCTATCATCACTGTACACATCTATACGGTCACCCACCATAGGGGGGTCCTTATAATTAGCTAAATACATGTCCCTATCATCATGTATGGCATTGAGATTGAGTCTAGCAGTGCAGCTTGTTGCTCTGATGTAGCCATATGTGTATGGATATGGTGATGGATGGGTTACCTCTGTATAATGTAGAGCACTTTTAGAGTTGGAGAAAACTTAATTTTAAATAACAATCCAATCCTTATAAAACAATAGGCCAGTTCATTACCATTAATGCATTTCAGACTAGTGACCCCCAGAGGGCGCCCTCATTCTTCTGGTCTCCCAGTGTGAGACTAGGTTTAGTCTGTGTATGGGCATTGGTACGTGAGACTGGCCCACTACATCAGCGATGTCATTTACAAAATAGCCTCCAACACTCTACTCAACAAATTGGATGCAGTCTATCACAGTACCATCCGTTATGTCACCAAAGCCCCATATACTACCCACCACTGGGACCTGTGTGCTCTCGTTGGCTGGCCCTCGCTTCATACTCGTCGTCAAACCCACTGGCTCCAGGTAATCTACAAGTCTCTGCTAGGTAAAGCCCCACCTTATCTCAGCTCACTGGTTACCATAGCAGCACCCACCCGTAGCACGCGCTCCAGCAGGTATATCTCACTGGTCACCCCCAAAGCCAATTCTTCCTTTGGCCGCCTCTCCTTCTAGTTCTCTGCTGCGAATGACTGGAACAAACTGCAAACATCTCTGAAGCTGGAGACTCATATCTCCCTCACTATCTTTAAGCACCAGCTGTCAGAGCAGCTCACAGATCACTGCACCTGTACAGAGCTCATCTGTAAATTGCCCATCCAATCTACCTCATCCCCATACTGTATTTATTTATTTGTTTATCTTGCTCCCAGTATCTCTACTTGCACATTCATCTTCTGCATATCCTACCATTCCAGTGTTTAATTGCTA
This sequence comes from Oncorhynchus masou masou, assembly GCF_036934945.1. Lineage (NCBI taxonomy): Eukaryota > Metazoa > Chordata > Actinopteri > Salmoniformes > Salmonidae > Oncorhynchus > Oncorhynchus masou. Next base: position 28,817,645 of record NC_088233.1, on the reverse strand, counting down.
TATTGTAATTACTTTGCCAGTATGGCCTATTTATTGCCTTACCTCTCTTATCCTACCTCATTTGCACATGCTCTATATAGATTTTTCTACTGTATTATTGACTGTATGTTTTGTTTATTCCATGTGTAACTCTGTGTTGTTGTATGTGTCAAACTGCTTTGCTTTATCATGGCCAGGTCGCAGTTCCAAATGAGAACTTGTTCTTAACTAGCCTACCTGGTTAAATAAAGGTAAAAAAAATATATTAAAAAACATGCACATACACAGCCAACATCTCAAATGGTGACCCCGTGGCCCCATAATAAATCAGTTGTTGACCTCTGACCCTGACAGTAACCTGATCCCCAGTGGTCAAACCCAGATCTCATCAACATGTCTGTTTAACGGGGATATAACCAAAGGAGGTTGGTGGCACCCTAATTGGGGAGGACAGGCTTGTGGTGATGGCTGGAGCAGAATGGATGGAAGGGCATCAAACACATGGGTCCCCAGATCTTCAAAAAGTTATACAGCTGCACATTGAGAGCATCCTGACTGGTTGCATTACCGCCTGGTATGGCAACTGTTCGGCATTTGACCGCAAGGTGCTACAGAGGGTAGTGCTTACAGCCCAGTACATCACTGGGGCCAAGCTTCCTGCCTTCCAGGACCTATATACTAGGCGTGTCAGAGGAAAGCCCACAAAATCGTCAAAGACTCGTCACCCAAGTTATAGACTGTTCTTTCTGCTGGCGCACGGCAAACGATACCGGAGTGCCAATGTAACGGATGTGAAACAGCTAGCTAGTTAGTGGCGCGCTAAATGGCGTTTCAATCGGTGACGTCACTTGCTCTGAGACCTTGAAGTAGTGGTTCCCCTTGCTCTGCAAGGGCCGCGGCTTTTGTGGAGCGATGGGTAACGATGCTTCGTGGGTGACTGTTGTTGATGTGTGCAGAGGGTCCCTGGTTCGCGCTCGGGAATGGACGAGGGGACGGTCTAAAGTTATACTGTTACACCAAGTCGAGGTCCAAAAGGCTCTTTAACAGCTTCAACGCCCAAGCCATAAGACTGCTGTATAATTCATCAACCCCCCCGTCTTTGTTTTTACACTGCTGCTACTGGCTGTTTATTATCTATGCATAGTCACTTCATCCCTACCTACATGTACAAATTACCCCCGCACATTGACTCGGTACCAGTACCTCCTGTATATAGCCTCATTATTGTTATTTTATTGTGTTACTTTTGAAAATACATGTATTTTCTACTTTCGGTTATTTCTTAACTCTATTTTCTTAAATCTGCATTGTTGGTAAGAGCTTGTAAGTAATCATTTCATGGTATTCTGTTGTTTTCAGTTCCGTGTCAGCTATCTCCCATCAGCAGCCTCCACTGGATGTAACACTTCCTCCTTTTTACCCGGGGTTACCCGTTACTATGATGTGTGATTGACTGTGAAGGTGTAATGTAGACCACACAAGTCCCTAACACAGGATGGCTGTCAGTCCACCCCCCACCCCCATAAACATTAAAGGTTCCTTGTCAAACGAGGATGCTTTTACATCCACCCTCCCACCCCCTCCACGGCAACCAGAGAAAGTCCTAACCATACCACCCCTTCTCCGTGGGCCTAAAAGCAAAGAAAGTAAAAAAAGATGAAAATAGGTGTTTACAGTGTGTTTGGAAAAATTCAGACCCTGGATTTTTTTCAACATTTTGTTACTTTACAGCCTGGATTACATTTTTAAAAATAGATGTTCGATCAGGTTTAAGTCTGGCTGGGCCACTCAAGGATATTCAGAAACTGGTCCCGAAGCCACTTCTGCGTTGTCTTGGCTGTCTGCTTAGGGTCGTTGTCCTGTTGGAATGTAAACCTTCGCCCCAGTCTGAGGTCCCGAGAGCTTTGGAGCAGGTTTTCATCAAGGATCGCTCTGTACTTTGCTCTGTTCATCTTTGCCTCGATCCTGACTAGTCTTCTAGTCCCTGCCACTGAAAAACATCCCCACAGCATGCTGCTGCCACCACCATGCTTCACCGTAGGGATGGTGCCAGGTTTCCTCCAAACGTGATGCTTGGCATTCAGGCCAAAGACTTCAATCTTGGTTTCATCAGACCAGAGAATCTTGTTTCTCATGGTCTGACAGTCTTTTGGTGCCTTTTGGTAAATTCCAAGCTGGCTGTCATGTGCCTTTTACTGAGGAGTGGCTTCCGTCTGGCCACTCTACCATAGAGGCCTGATTGGTAAAGTGCTGCAGAGATGGTTGTCCTTCTGGAAGGTTCTCCCATCTCCACAGAGAAACTCTGGAGCTCTGTCAGAGTGACCATTGGGATCTTGATCACCTCCCTGACCAATGCCCTTCTCCCCCGATTGCTCAGTTTGGCGGGGTGGCCAGCTCTCAGAAGAGCCTTGATGATTCCAAACTTCTTCCATTTAAGAATGATGGAGGCCACTGTGTTCTTGGGGACCTTCAATGCTGCAGACATTTTTTTGTACCCTTCACCATATCTGTGCCTCGAAACAATCCTGTCTCAGAGCTTTACAGACAATTCCTTCAACCTCATGACTTGATTTTTGCTCAGACATGTACTGTCAACTGTGGGACCTTATATAGACAGGTGTGTGCCTTTCCAAATCATGTGCCTTTTCAATTGAATTTACCACACGTGGACTCCAATCAAGTTGTAGAAACATCTCGGGGATGATCAATGGAAACAGGATGCACCTGAGTTCTATTTCAAGTCTCAAAGGGAAAGGGTCTGAATACTTATGTAAATAAGGTATTTCTGTTTTTTATTTGTAATACATTTGCAAAAAGGTCTTTAAACCTGTTTTCCCTTCATCATCATGGGGTATGGTGTGTAGATATACAGTGCCTTCAGAAAGTATTCAAACCCCTTGACTTTTTGCACATACATTTCAAATGGATTAAACTGAGGTTTTGTGTCCTTAGTCTTCACACAATACCCCACAATGTCAAAGTGGAATTGTGTTTTTAGTCATTTTTACAAATGAGTTAAAAATGAATAGCTGAAATGCCTTGAGTCAAGTATTCAACCCCTTTGTTGTGGCAAGCATAAATACGTTCAGGAGCAAAAATGTGCTTAACAAGTCACATAATAATTTGCATGGACTCTGTGTGCAATAATGGTGTTTAACATGTGCCCCACACATAAAATTAACTGTATGGTCCCTCAGTCGAGTAGTGAATTTCAAACACAGATTCAACCAGAAAGAACAGAGAGGATTTCCAATGCCTAGCAACGAAGGTAAATTGGTTTTAAAATAGGCAGGAAGGCTGTACAGAATAAAAATATTCCAAAACATGCATCATGTTCACAACAATGCATTATTATTAAAATAATACGGCAGAACATTTGTCAAAGCAAGTAACTTTTGTCCTGAATACATAGTGTTATTATTGGTGAACAATATTAGGACCAAAGTGTAGTTTACATTGTTTAATGGATATATCGGTGAAGGTAACCTCGACCAGGGCAATAAGAGATACCATATGTCTCTCTATACTCAGCCAAGGGGACGGAAGAATCATGTCTAAACCAATGGAGAATAGGGCAAAATGCTAATGCCTGGAAATACAATTTATCGTTTGATACGGATAGTCCTAGGAATTTCCCTTTTTGTAAATGTGTTAATTTTATCCAGGATAGCTTAGTTTGCCAACACAAACTTCCCTGATTTATTTGATTTATATGTTTGGTTGTAGGCCCACCACTTTTAACAACAATTCTGAGTAGTCTGTATGTTTTGACACTTCCCGGGAACCACCAAGTCTGACAGCAAAGAAATCTCCAGTCCTTCCCAGCTCAAAGGTGTGCTTACTGCACCCTGTGTTGCGTGGTGACTTCTCGATGTTGTAACAGCTCAGTCATTGTTGCTGTGGCACTTCAGGGAGTCTTGGGTCATCTGATCACAGGATAATTCTCCTTGGTAGCCCCAATTGAAAGCCCAATCTTCTCAACACTTCTCTCTGAAGCTTTGGGATGTCAATGTAGTCATTTGTAGTTTTCAATGCATAGACACTTCACCTTCGAGGCTTGCTATTGCAGTCTTCTTCAGCTGAAAGATATAACAACATTTGGTGATTACTTTGTCTATAGAATTGTATTACTATCAGTGCAGAAATGTAGTATGCAGAGCACCTAATGAAAATATAACAGCGATAACATGTATTATATTGTATTGAGTTCTAGTAAATGTAATTGTTTTAGTTTTACATCATACATATCATTTTCACAATCTAGAGGACAACTCACACTTACATCATGTTGCCCTACACATTCTCCAAGGCTGGATGATGGTTACAAATGTTGTAGTCAAGTGCTGCCAGTAGGGTTCCAGCCTCAGGCTGGAGAAGGGAAAGCAAACTGTCTACATGAGTATGTGATTCTGGAATGTCTCCAGCTCCAATTTTAGACCTAGATCAGGGTAGGCCTACTCCAGTCCTCGGGGGCCTGATTGGTATCATCCATCCCCCAGCCCTATAACTGTCACACCTTATTCAACTAATTGTATTCTAAACTGAAGATGTTAAGTTGATTATTGGAGTCAAGCTAGCTGGGGCAAAAGTGTCACCAATCAAGACCCCGAGGACTGGTCACAACTTGTAGACTTGTTTACGTGCTGCTGTGCAGTTTGTTGGTAACCTTACTTTGCTACCTGCCAACATTACATTTTTTACTTTTTAATTATGGATTTATATTTACATTTTATCCCTCGCTCAACTTTTTTCATTCAATTTTTTCACCCCGGACGCTTTATCTGGACGTGGTTCGTCAGGACCTCCAACAGCCAAAGCTAAGTAGTAACATTAACATTATGCCCTCTAGTTGCAGTCGCTGTACTCATAATACAGGAGAACGATCGCCTTATGGCGAGGATAGCTGTGCTGCAAGCCCAGCTTCAGACATAATCGTTAGTCAAGGGCAATTTAAGTGTAGGATAGGATGAAACAGCATCTGTGCCACCAATAAGTACAGAGAGTAGTATAAATCGCCTCACACAGTCCCTGCAGCAGAACAATTTTCTCATGGCTTCTGGAAGGAAATGCTGTAGGAATGCTCAACCGGTATCACTCATTCAGCCGACAGAAACAGTCAGAGGCAGAGCCTTCTCTGGTCTCTCCTCCTCCAGTTACGGGGTCTGAGACGCTGAAGATTCACACCATTAGCTCTGACAAATTGAAAACCCTAGTCATTGGCGACTCCATTACCCGCAGTATTAGACTTAAAACAAATCATCCAGCGATCATACACTGTTTACCAGGGGGCAGGGCTACCGATGTTAAGACTAATCTGAAGATGGTGCGGGCTAAAGCTAAAACTGGCGAGTGTAGAGAGTATAGAGATATTGTTATCCACGTCGGCACCAACGTTGTTAGGATGAAACAGTCAGAGGTCACCAAGCGCAACATAGCTTCTGCGTGTAAATCAGCTAGAAAGATATGTTGGCATCGAGTAATTGTCTCTGGCCCCCTCCCAGTTATGGGGAGTGATGAGCTCTACAGCAGTCTCACAACTCAATCGCTGGTTGAAAACTGTTTTCTGCCCCTCCCAAAAGATAGATTTTGTAGATAATTGGCCCTCTTTCTGGGACTCACCCATAAACGGGACCAAGACTGGCATTCTGAGGAGTGATGGACTCCATCCTAGCTGGAGGGGTGTTCTCATCTTATCTACCAACATAGACAGGGCTTTAACTCCCCTATGAGATAGGGTGCAGACCAGGCAGCAGGCTATTAGCCAGTCTGCCAGCTTAGTGGAGTCTGCCACTAGCACAGTCAGTGTAGTCAGCTCAGATATCCCCATTGGGACCGTGTCTGTGCTTCGATCATGGTTGGGCAAAACTAAACATGGCGGTGTTCGCCTTAGCAATCTCACTAGAATAAAGACCTCTTCCATTCCTGTCATTATTGAAAGAGATATTGATATCTCACATCTCAAAATAGGGCTACTTAATGTTAGATCCCTCACTTCCAAGGCAGTTAGAGTCAATTAACTTATCACTGATCATAATCTTGATGTGATTGGCCTGACTGAAACACGGCTTAAGCCTGATGAATTTACTGGGTTAAATGAGGCAATTACCTCCTGGTTACACTAGTGACCATATACCCCAGGCATCCCGGAAAGGCGGAGGGGTTTTTAAAATTCACAATATTTTTTTCTGTGGAATAAATATTGTGGATCTTAATGTTTTTCCTCATTATCCTGGACTATTGGACCACCATTTTATTACGTTTGCAATCGCAACAAATAATCTGCTCAGACCCCAACCAAAGATCATCAAAAGCCTGCTATTAATTCTTGGACAACCCAAAGATTCTTAGATGCCCTTCCAGACTCCCTCCGCCTACCTAAGGATGTTAGAATACAAAAATCAGTTAACCACCTAACTGATGAACTCAATTTAACCTTGCGTAATACCCTAGATGCAGTCGCACCCCATTTGTCATAAGAAACTAGCTCCCTGGTATACAGAAAATACCCGAGCTCTGAAGCAAGCTTCCAGAAAATAGGAATTTAAACGGAGCTACACCAAACTGGAAGTCTTCCAACTAGCTTGGAAAGACAGTACCGTGCAGTATCGAAGAGCCCTCACTGCTGCTCGATCATCCTGTTTTTCCAACTTAATTGAGGAAAATAAGAACAATCCAAAATGTATTTTTGAAACTGTCGCAAAGTTAACTAAAAGCACCATTCCCCAAGGGAGATTGGCTTTCACTTCAGCAGTGATAAATTCATTAACTTCTTTGAGGAAAAGATCATGATCATTAGAAAGAAAATTACGGACTCCTCTTTAAATCTGTGTATTCCTCCAAAGCTCAGTTGTCATGAGTCTGCAAAACACTGCCAGAACCTAGGATAAAGGAAGACAGTTGTTTAATACTATTTCTCTTGACACATTGATGAAAATAATCATGGCCTCTAAACCTTCAAGCTGCATACACGGACCCCATTCCAAGTAAACTGCTAAAATAACTGTATCCTATGCTTGGCCCTCCTATGTTGAACATAATAAACAGCTTTCTATCCACCAGATGTGTACCAAACTCACTAGAAAGCCTCTCTTGAAAAAGCCAAACCTTGTCCCAGAAAATATAAAAAAACTATTGGCCTATATCGAATCTCCCATTCTTTTCAAAAATGTTAGAGCTGTTACGCAGCAACTCACTGCCTTCCTGAAGACAAACAATGTATACAAAACGCTTCAGTCTGGTTTTAGACCCCATCGTAGCACTGAGACTGCACTTGTGAATGTGGTAAATTACCTTTAAATGGCGTCAGACTGAGGCTCTGCATCTGTCCTCGTGCTCCTAGACCTTAGTGCTGCTTTTGATACCATCAATCACCACATTCTTTTGGAGAGATTGGAGACCCCAATTGGTCTACAAGGACAAGTTCTGGCCTGGTTTAGATCTTATATGTCGGAAAGATCTCAGTTTGTCTCTGTAGATGGTTTGTCCTCTGACAAATCAACTGTAAATGTTGGTGTTCCTCAAGGCTCCGTTTTAGGACCACTATTGTTTTCACTATATATTTTACCTCTTGGTGTTTTAATTCGGAAACATAAACACTTTCACTATTATGCAGGTGACACACAGCTGTACATTTCAATGAAACACGGTGAAGCCCCAAAATTGCCCTCCCTGGAAGCCTGTGTTTCAGACATAAGGAAGTGGGTAGCGGCAAATGTTCTACTTTTAAACGCGGACAAAACAGAGTTCTAGGTCCCAAGAAAGCAGGAGAAGGAGATCTTCTGTTGAATCGGACAGTTAATCTTGATGGTTGTACAGTCGTCTCAAATAAAACTGTGAAGGACCTTGGCGTTACTCTGGACCCTGATCTCTCTTTTGACAAACATATCAAGACTGTTTCAAGGACAGTTTTTTTCCATCTATATAACATTGCAAAAATCAGAAACTTTCTGTCCAAAAATGAGGCAGAAATATTAATCCATGCTTTTGTCATTTCAAAGTTAGACTACTGCATTGCTCTACTTTCCGGCTACCCGGATAAAGCGCCAAATAAACTTCAGTTAGTGCTAAACATGGCTGCTACAATCTTAACTTGAACCCCAAAATTGTGTCATATTACTCCAGTGCTAGCCTCTCTACACTGGCTTCCTGTTAAGGCTAGGGCTGATTGTAAGGATTTATTGCTAACCTACAAAGCATTACATGGGCTTGCTCCTACCTATTTTTCCGAATTGGTCCTGCCGTACATACCTACACGTACGCTATGGTAACAATACGCAGGCCTCCTTACTGTTTCTAGAATTTCTAAGCAAACCGCTGGAGGCAGGGCTTTCTCCTATAGAGCTCCATTTTCCTAACCATGTGACAGGCGCAGACTCTGTCTCAACCTTTACATCTTTATTGAAGACTCATCTCTTCAGTAGGTCCTATGATTGAGTGTAGTCTGGCCTAGGAGTGTGAAGGTGAACGGAAAGGCACTGGAGCAAAGAACCGCCTTTGCTGTCTCTGCCTGGCCGGTTCCCCAATCTCTACTGGGATTCTCTGCCTCAAACCCTATTACGGGGACTGAGTCACTGGCTTACTGGTGCTCTTCCATGCTGTGCCTAGGAGGGGTACGTCACTTGAGTGTGTTAAGTCACTGACGTGATCTTCTTGTCCAGGTTGGTGCCCCTCCTTGGGTTTGTGCCGTGGGGGAGATGTTTGTGGGCTATACTTGGCCTTGTCTCAGGATAGTAAGTTGGTGGTTGAAGATATCCTTCTAATGATATGGGGGCTGCGCTTTGGCAACGTGGGTGGGGTTATATCCTTCCTGTTTGGGCCTGTCCGGGGGTATTGTCGGACAGGGCTACAGTGTCTCCTGGCCCCTCCTGTCTCAGCCTCCAGTATTTATGCTGCAATATTTTATGTGTCGGGGGTTAAGGTCCGTCTGTTATATCTGGATAATTTCTCCTATCTTATCCAGTGTCCTAAGTATGCTCTCTCTAATTCTCTCTCTCTCTCTCTCTCTCTCTCTCGCTCTCTCTCTCTGAGGACCTGAGCACTAGGACCACACCTGAGGACTATCTGGCCTGATGACTCCTTGCTGTCCCAAGTCCACCTGGTCATGTTGCTGCTCCAGTTTTAACTGTTCTGCCTGTGGCTATGGAACCCTGACCTGTTCACCACACATGCTACCGTGTCCCAGACCTGCTGTTTTCAACTCTCTAGAGACAACAGGAGCGGTAGAGATACTCTGTTTACTCTGTAAACTGTAAACTGACATTTACTCCTGAGGTACCGACCTGTTGCACCCTCTACAACCACTGTGATTATTATTATTTGACCCTGCTGGTCATCTATGAACATTTGAACATCTTGGCCATGTTCTGTTTTAGTCTCCACCTGGCACAGCCAGAAGAGGACTGGCCACCCCTTGTAGCCTGGTTCCTCTCTAGGTTTCTTCCTAGGTTCCGGCCTGTCTAGGGAGTTTTTCAGAGCCACTGTGTTTCTACACCTGCATTTCTTTGCTGTTTGGGGTTTTAGGCTGGGTTTCTGTACAGCACTTTGTGACATCAGCTGATGTAAGAAGGCCTTTATAAATACATTTGATTGATTGATTGATTGGAGTTGACCATCCTAGACCTAGATCAGAGATAAAACTAACTCAATTTAGAATGCTGTGTTGTGCAACAGCTGACTAAAGACAGGGCATTCAGATCAAGAACACAGAATGTGCAGTTAAGAACATTTACACGATAACACTTTTTGCAACTTTGCAGTATTTTGTTCTTTTGTGTTTTTGTTTTTTTTTAAACATTATTAGCCCAGAACATTTTCTGTGTTATTACATACAGCCAGAAATATCTTTTGGATATCAGAGTGGCGGTAACTCACCAGCATTTCATTTTTTAAAACCTTTATTTAGCTAGGCAAGACAGTTAAGAACAAATTCTTATTTACAGTGACAGCCTAGGATCAGTGGGTTAACTGCCTTGTTCAGGGGCAGAACAACAGATTTTTACCTTGTCAGCTCGGGTATTTGATCTAGCAACCTTTACGGTTACTGGCCCAACTCTCTACCCACTAGGCTACCTGCCACCCCACTACTTGCCACCCCACTACCTGCCACCCCTTACCACTCAAATGAGCCCAATATATTCATTTTGACAATAGGTGTTCTGACGGTTAAAGCACCTGGGATGTTAGTCCATCTACTGAGGTCGGATTGATTTGATTTGGGCATTCTGTCAAAGTTGTATCTAAGGAAGGAAATATATATACTCCCAAATATTTTAAAGGGGAAACGATTGGGATTCCATAAGTAGAGATGGAGCCCTCCGTTGGGGTTTTGAGAGGCAATAGGCTGATTTGGTTAGATTCATTTTATAATTTGAGATTAAGCTGAATTTCTCTATGATCTTCAGTGCGTTTGGAAGCGATTGAGATACATTGTTTAGCAAAACACTGTCCACGTGTAATGAGATGAAGTGATCACTAGATTTTAGGTAAATTGGTGTTATTTCCTTCGACTGGCAAATTGTCTGGGCCATAGGTTCCATGAATAATAAAAATAGCATAGGAGAAATCGATGATATATTATTTAAGCCATTTCTTGCAGAATTGTGATTATGGTTCCCATAGAGCAGTGGTCTTCAATTCTGTCCCCAGAGAAGCTTCTGCTCCTGTCCTGCTCTAACACTATAATTTAGTAGCTGCATCAGTTGAAATCTGTTAGTGCTGGTCTGGAACGAAAGTCCTGCTCGAACACCTTAACCTCTTGAAACTCCCCATCCCGGATCCGGGATTGTGACTAAGCCTCAGGCTCATTAGCATAACGCAACGTTAACGATTTCTGAAAATCGCAAATAAAATTAAAATAATGCGTTTGCTCTCAAGCTTAGCCTTTTCTTAACAACACTGTCATCTCAGATTTTCAAAATATGCTTTTGAACCATAGAAATTGACTAATTTGTGTAAGAGTATGCAAAGCTAGCATAGCATTTTGTGTAGCATGTAGCACGCAACATTTTCACAAAAGCCAGATAACCAAATAAATAAAATCATTTACCTTTGAAGAGCTTCTGATGTTTTCAATGAGGAGACTCCCAGCCACATACCAAATGCGCAGTGTTTCCTGAAAGCGTCTGTATGTAGGAGAAATCGTTCCGTTTTCTACATTGCGCCTGGCTACCGAAACGAACCGAAAATGCAGTCACCTACAACGTGAAACTTTTTCCGGATTAACTACATAATATTGACCGAAACATGGCAAACGTTGTTTGGAATCAATCCTCAAGGTGTTTTTTCACATATCTCTTCATTGACATGCAGTTCTTGGAAGCTTGCTTCTCTCTCTGCCCCATGGAAAAATACTGGCAGGTGACTTTTGCGCACCAATTTCGGCGCAGGACACCGGGCGGACACGTGGTAAATGTGGTCTCTTATGGTCAATCTTCCAACGATCTGCCTACAAATACGTCACAATGCTGCAGACACCTTGGGAAACGACAGAAAGGGCAGACTCATTCCTCTTGCGTTCACAGCCATATAAGGAGATCATGAAAGACAGAGCCTCAAAAATCCTTGTCATTTCCTGGATGCCAAGTCATCTTGGTTTTGCCTGAAGCTCACGTTAAAGGGCACGCACAGAGAAGATATTTGTATTTCTGGACACGTCAGAGTGTTTTCTTTCGAACAGTAGCAATTATATGCATAGTCGAGCATCTTTTTGTGACAAAATATCTTGTTTAAAACGGGAACGTTTTTCTTCCAAAAATGAAATAGCGCCACCATAAGTGTAAGAGGTTAATTTATCTCTATGTTATTGATCTGTCAGCAGTATTCTATCAGAGTATCTTTATCTCTAGGGTATTGATCTGTCAGCAGTATTCTATCTTTATCTCTATGGTATTGATCTGTCAGCAGTATTCTATCAGAGTATCTTTATCTCTATGGTATTGATCTGTCAGCAGTATTCTATCAGAGTATCTTTATCTCTAGGGTATTGATCTGTCAGCAGTATTCTATCTTTATCTCTATGGTATTGATCTGTCAGCAGTATTCTATCAGAGTATCTTTATCTGTCAGCAGTATTTTATCAGAGTATCTTTATCTCTATGGTATTGATCTGTCAGCAGTATTCTATCAGATTATCTTTATCTCTATGGTATTGTTCTGTCAGCAGTATTCTATCAGAGTATCTTTATCTCTATGGTATTGATCTGTCAGCAGTATTCTATCAGAGTATCTTTATCTGTCAGCAGTATTTTATCAGAGTATCTTTATCTCTATGGTATTGATCTGTCAGCAGTATTCTATCAGATTATCTTTATCTCTATGGTATTGATCTGTCAGCAGTATTCTATCTTTATCTCTAGGGTATTGATCTGTCAGCAGTATTCCATCAGAGTATCTTTATCTGTCAGCAGTATTCTATCTTTATCTCTATGGTATTGATCTGTCAGCAGTATTCCATCAGAGTATATTTATCTCTATGGTATTGATCTGTCAGCAGTATTCTATCAGAGTATATTTATCTCTATGGTATTGATCTGTCAGCAGTATTCTATCAGAGTATCTTTATCTCTATGTTATTGATCTGTCAGCAGTATTCTATCAGAGTACCTTTATCTCTATGGTATTGATCTGTCAGCAGTATTCTATCAGAGTATCTTTATCTCTAGTGTATTGATCTGTCAGCAGTATTCTATCAGAGTATCTTTATCTCTATGGTATTGATCTGTCAGCAGTATTCCATCAGAGTATCTTTATCTCTAGGGTATTGATCTGTCAGCAGTATTCTATCAGAGTATCTTTATCTGTCAGCAGTATTCTATCTTTATCTCTATGGTATTGATCTGTCAGCAGTATTCCATCAGAGTATCTTTATCTCTAGGGTATTGATCTGTCAGCAGTATTCTATCAGAGTATATTTCTCTCTATGGTATTGATCTGTCAGCAGTATTCCATCAGAGTATCTTTATCTCTAGGGTATTGATCTGTCAGCAGTATTCTATCAGAGTATCTTTATCTCTAGGGTATTGATCTGTCAGCAGTATTCTATCAGAGTATCTTTATCTCTAGGGTATTGATCTGTCAGCAGTATTCTATCAGAGTATCTTTATCTGTCAGCAGTATTCTATCTTTATCTCTATGGTATTGATCTGTCAGCAGTATTCCATCAGAGTATCTTTATCTCTAGGGTATTGATCTGTCAGCAGTATTCTATCAGAGTATATTTCTCTCTATGGTATTGATCTGTCAGCAGTATTCCATCAGAGTATCTTTATCTGTCAGCAGTATTCTATCAGAGTATCTTTATCTCTATGGTATTGATCTGTCAGCAGTATTCTATCAGAGTATCTTTATCTATATCTTTATCTCTGTTATTGATCTGTCAGCAGTATTCTATCAGAGTATCTTTATCTCTATGGTATTGATCTGTCAGCAGTATTCTATCAGAGTATATTTATCTCTAGGGTATTGATCTGTCAGCAGTATTCTATCTTTATCTCTATGGTATACCATCAGAGTATATTTATCTCTATAGTATTGATTTGTCAGCAGTATTCTATCAGAGTATCTTTATCTCTATGGTATTGATCTGTCAGTAGTATTCTATCAGAGTATCTTTATCTGTCAGCAGTATTCTATCAGAGTATATTTATCTCTATTATATTGATATATCAGCAGTATTCTATCAGAGTATCTTTCTCTATGGTATTGATCTGTCAGCAGTATTCTATCAGAGTATCTTTATCTCTATGGTATTCATCTGTCAGCAGTATTCTATCAGAGTATCTTTATCTCTAGGGTATTGATCTGTCAGCAGTATTATATCAGAGTATATTTATCTCTATGGTATTCCATCAGAGTATATTTATCTCTATGGTATTGATCTGTCAGCAGTATTCTATCAGAGTATCTTTCTCTCTAGGGTATTGATCTGTCAGCAGTATTCTATCTTTATCTCTATGGTATTGATCTGTCAGCAGTATTCCATCAGAGTATATTTATCTCTATGGTATTGATCTGTCAGCAGTATTCTATCAGAGTATATTTATCTCTATGGTATTGATCTGTCAGCAGTATTCCATCAGATTATATTGATCTGTCAGCAGTATTTTATCAGAGTATCTTTATCTCTATGGTATTGATCTGTCAGCAGTATTCTATCAGAGTATCTTTATCTCTAGGGTATTGATCTGTCAGCAGTATTCTATCTTTATCTCTATGGTATTCCATCAGAGTATATTTATCTCTATGGTATTGATCTGTCAGCAGTATTCCATCAGAGTATATTTATCTCTATGGTATTTATCTGTCAGCAGTATTTTATCGGAGACTGAGAAAGAAGGATACTGGACGTACGCACGCACACAGACTAGAGGCCACAGTGTGTGAGGCTTGTTTCCATGCAGCCCTGGACCACCTCATACACTAATGGTGATTGGAGATTGAGAAAGTGACCTACAGCGATGCAGCTGTGATGACCCCAATAATGAGTCACAGTGAACTAGATCATGCAAGAGGAGCGAGGTCACCTCCTGTCACACTGACCTTTGACCTTGACAGCAGTACAGATGTGTGTGTTCTGTATCTACAGTAGTCATTGATTAGCTTGTGCAGGAAATGTTATTGTGGACATGGAAAGTGGTGGCTGGTTCTCTGTCACACAGACACAACACACTCACAAGACACATTTAAACACATACTCTTTATTAAATATGACAGCTTATACAAAGATATAGACTAAGATGAATAAAACAGACAATGTACATTTGGGGAAACATTTCGGCCACATTCGTTTCACTGGTTTAATCAGTGAAATATTTACAACAAATAAGCTTGAATAAATTTTAAATTAAACAAAATATCTTTAAACGTTCAAGTCATAGCAAACATAAAACAGTATTTACTTTAAAGTGCTTCACGGGTTTCTAATACACTTGACCAAGTAGCTCACTAGACACGAGAGAGTGAAAGTGTGTGTGAGAGAGAGAGAGAGAGAGAGAGAGAGATAATTGAAATTGAGAGTTTAGAGACACAAGAATATAGGGATGATCATGGAGGGGATTGTAGATCAGCTCAGCTCATTGGGGACAGGAATAATGACTTGAACAACAAGGTATTACAGACCTCCTTCCACCCTACCCACAGTCAGCACTTAAAACTCTAAGTTCCTAGCACACCCTACCCACAGTCAGCACTTAAAACTCTAAGTTTCTTCCACCCTACCCACAGTCAGCACTTAAAACTCTTTCTTCCACCACTTTGCATCTGATCCACATTCTGCCGTTAGCCGTGTCTGTGTATAGATTGTTGTCTTGTTCATGAATGTATTCAGATGTGGCCCTGCCTGTGTGTTGCTTGTTGATTACGTTATTCAGCTGTAGCTGTGTCTGTATATTGGTTGACGATAATGTTATTCAACAGTGACTGTGCCTGTTTGTTGGTTGCTGATAAAGTTATTCAGCCGTAGCTGTGCGGGCTACGGGGATTGATGGGGGAGGAGTCTTGTCTCCCACTCTGTCCAATCAGCTGGTAGAGTCGGTGACTGAGGTTCTGAACTTGACAGGTTCCCAGGACACACCCCACCCTCATCAGCTGACCCTGGCCACGCCCACCGCTACCGTTGGCATCGCGGCGACCCCGTGACGTCCCCTCTCTAGAGAGGTGGTAGTTCTGGTCAGGCAATGGACTGGATGGCTTGGCCAGTGGGCCTTCATGGTCAGGCATTAGGTTAGACTGCCTCGGGGGTCCTTTAGGGAGCAGGGCCCTCCAGACGGCCCATCTGTTTCTAAGGGCAACGCTGTCGTCCAGGGCAACAGTCAGGGTGACAACCGTCGCCATAGTGAGAGACGAAGACGACCCAGGTGTCCAGGAGGTTCTGGATAATATAGACCTAAGAGAGAAAGAGAGAGACAGTCGCATACATGCCGCAAAAACACGCACGCGCACACACATAGAAACACACACACCCCAGTCAGGTACAGCAGTCAGGTACAGCAATTACTACTTGGATTTCTGAGTGTAATTTGAGCATTGAGACGAGGAGGAATGTTTCACAGACACACTCGGAACAGGTAACCTGAGGAGAACTGAGAGAGGCAGAGAGCGAGAGACCTGGCTCCAGAAATATGCTGTGCAAGAACATCATATTCCAGACACAAATGAACTTGGCTTTTTAAATATACTGTATAGGAGAAAATGTCCAGTTATACAACTCATACAGAAATGACAGTCATGCTTATTAATGTTTCTATATTTAAGTTAAAGCCTTACGAGACATTTCTTGGGATTCATTCAATGATTACAGTCTCGTATGATTAGTAATGTATTTAGAGTTAATCAACAACACCTCTTTGTTTTTTAAGTCTTAATAAATGTCTAAACAACACACACCAGAGAGAGAGTGAGAGAGGAGGGGGAGAGACTTCCTGAGACCTACTCAGTCAAGAGCCTCTACTCCTCTTTTCTATTTTAATGCTTCATCTTTTATACTTAGGCTTTTCACCTCCCTCCCTCCCCTCCTTTCTTGTCTCTCACTACTACAATGGCCTCTCCCCTCGTTTCCCCCCCACGCTTTCTCTTCATTCCCTCCCTCCTTTATCCAGCAGTCTGAGTGGCAGTAAGAGGCTGTCTGATGAGTTGGGTGACCTGCCTGAGCGATTATGCAACACAGACACACACACACACACACACACACAGTACTCAGTGTACGAATTACCCTGAATCAGCCATGAGCTCCCATAAAGGCAACAAAAGTTCAACTTTGGGTCGGGGTCTCTAAATAATGCTAATTTGACTGAAATGCAATTTTGTACTGCTACAGTCGTAAATATGAAAATAAAACGTATTCTAAATTTAATGAACACCCCCACCTCTCTGTCATGGTTTAAACTGTATTTCGGCCACTTTTCATGTTTCCCGACTTTTCTTTTTACAAAAAAGACGCATCAATTAATTCAGGTTACAATCGTTGAATGTCATTACACTTTATGGTGTTGTGTAACAGCTATGTCTTTCCATTCATCAAACGGCGAGTGCACAGTGCACTGTTTGGATGCTGGAATTATTTTGCAGTGAACGAATGTGCGCAAGTAGCCTAGTTTTTGAAGGAATTTGTTTGACAATCACATGAAGACATCATGACTGGTTGCGTTCATGCCACATTAAAAGTTATTACATTTTTACAGTTAAATTGCCATTTTTATTAGGTCCATAAAAATAATGGGTGCATGTGCAAGTGTCCACACATAGGAGGTCCCGTGAAAAAATTGAGGCCCCTCCAAATGTCATGATATAATTCACTATGACTATACTGTTAAAACAGTCCTTTTCTGTGTCTATCCATCTGTCAGCATGTGTTAGTAAGTGCGTGCGTGGATCACACAGCGTGTTGCAACATTAGTGTTTATGTTACCTGAACCCTTTTACACACTAAAAAATATTAATCATGAATGGGTATATGGCCTGTGAGTGTGCGTGTTGATGACAGGAGACACGGTGTCTGCTTCAGAGTCTCATTCATCTCTTTCATCTGACCACACACACGCGCACGCATGCCAAACAAATGTAAAAGCAACTCTGACTGGTAACATGAAAGTCCATGGTTTAGTTCTATGTAAAAGAGACCTAGCCTGGAATCCAAAGTGAATGTCTTCCTATTTCACTACTATTTCACTTCACTGATTCAGTCTGGCTTTCCTCCAATAGAAGGCCATTTTGAATAATGCAGAAAGTAAATGGTCCAATCAACACCTCCTCAGAAACTATGGTAGGTTTTAGCAAGACTTAGTTGGAGGTGGGTAGCACTAATTCAGGTCTTGGATCAGGTGACTCCACTATATGATGGGCGAGCCAACCCTACCTAGTTTGCACCTTTCCATCCCTCAATTGTCTTCCTACAGATGCCGTCATTCTAACGTGACGAGTGTGCATAAGCTATATCAACTCATGGAGGGATTACGGACATTCCATGTTCTCATTACTCTCTATGCCATTTGCATGTGTACTGTAGCTGTTATTTTATGGCATTAGTTGACAAAATGCAGACTTCACTGTTATTAAGTTTTACTGTCACACTCAAAACGAGCTTTAGGTATGAGCTCAAATCATTTTCAACACCATCTGCCCAAACTATAGTGTATGTGAGGTAATGTAGGCTGGTATGCAGGCCTATCTTTAATATCCAGTAATCCAGTGTGTTATTCAGTCCTCTCTGAAGGGACATCATGACCCCGTGTAAAACGGCTGCCATATTAAACCACACAGGTCAACGGTCACAGAGACACACACATTGTCTCTGTTTCCAGACCCTCTGGACATCAGTGAAATGTTAAACGTTAGCTGTACATTAGTAGGACAAACACGTGCAACCTACACCTGACTTCCTGGCAGTTATAGTGTTTTCTTATGCTCCATGCACCATTAAGACACACACAGACACACACACACACCTCTCTACCGATTTGGAGCGCCAGGACCACCTGGGGATCGTGTCAGAACAAGGTCGTCTCCTGAAGAAAAAGGCGCTTGGCACCAAAATGTAGGCCACTGACCAACCACCACCCGCTACTTCTGTGTGTGTGTGTGTGTGTCATAAGATTCCCTCAGATTAAACAGACCCACAAATAATTTGAAAACAAATAACATTTTGATAAACTATAATATCTATTAGGGGGGGAGAGAGAGAGAGAGAGAAAAAGAGAGAGAGAGAGAGAAAAAAAAGAGAGGGGGAGAGAGAGAGAGAAAAAGAGAAAGAGGGAGAGAGAACGAGAGAGGAGGTGGTGACGGCTCCCTCTATGTGACTAATAATGATTGTCTGGTGTGGAAATAAAGATAAAGGTTGGGTGGAGAGAATGAGATACCGCTACTGTGTCCGATCAAATGATAAAGTCTGCAGAGATCTGATGAAATACTGATTCTCGCATCAGACTACTGTACCTGATCACTACCTCTGAATATGGAGGGGCTGTGTGTGTGCATACGTCCATTTGTGTGAATAAAGAGCTACTCTTGCATTCCTCCCAGGTTAGAGCCCAGCATGAGCCCTGAACCAAAGAGAAGCCCACACCAACCATCTTTCACACACCAACCCCCTCACAACCACTTCAGATGAGAGAAACACCACTTCCCTACTTCTCCTTTCTCTCCTCCGCCTGTCCTTTTCAACTCAACATGTCTCGTTTATTTTACATTTTAGTCATTTAGCAGACACTCTTATCTAGAGCGATTGGTTCCCCGTGGGAATCAAACCCACAACGCTGGCGTTGAAAGTGTAATGCTCTACCAACCGAGCCACACAGGACCTGTAACACTGTAAGACACACACCACATACACATGTGACAGGTTCTAATAAAAATATGTAATGTTGGGTGGAGACCTGGAGTTGAGAAACAATGTGGTAAGATACCATAACTAGCACCTGCTCCATTAGTTAGCATTCAAAACACATCTTCCATAGAGATTCTGGTCACGACAGTAGATCTCTGATAAAGCAATTTACTTCCTACTGTAAACACACACACACACAACTGTACACACAACACTGAGCAACACACTGCCCCTCAACCTTCCCTCACAAACTGAGGTGTTAATATTGTGTATCAGTGTTCCCAATCCTTATTAAATCACAATGGAAACAAACACACACGCGCATAGCCCTCCACCTCCCTCTCATTCATTATACAGGGTCATTCTTCCAGGGGCTTTTAGAGGAATTACCTCATTCTGTTGTTGTAACCTTTTCACACATAACTTACTGCCACTGCAATGGCCAGACAGAGAGAGAGGTTAGGGGCAGGGTGTGTAAAATGAAGAAGATGGGGGGGGGGGTATAATTTATGTTCCATCTCTCCCTTCCACCTAATACACTGAAGCAGACACACACATCGCAAAGACAGATATGATGAACCAAACAGTGAACACAGAGATTGGCCCACAGCTCTGTCTGGATCAATATCATTAGCTCATACTGTCTCTTCTTAAATATGTTGCATTATGGACTGCTTGATCTCTATCCTTCAAAATAATAATAAAGTAATGACGCCTTATTTTGCCTTGCACCCTCACCTCCTAAACCCTAGGACTCGCATACTGTCATTTGATTGATTTACTACAGTAGTCTAGAGGTTTGCAGCAAAACCATGTTATATCAGTTACAGTGATAGTGTGAAGTGGCCGTACCTGTGAGGCTGTGTCCGGGCTGGCCGCGGCAGGGCCAGGGTGTGTGTCTCCACGGTTAGCAGGCTAAGGCAGCAGAGCCATGCCGGGAACAGTGAGGGCATGGCGGCAAGCGGGAGTCACAACCCTCGGGTACAGGTTAGAACAGGCCAGAAAAGCTCAACTGAAGAAAAACTCCACTGTTCTCAGGCAAAAGCAGAATCTCCCCTCACTGAGGAATAGTTTAGTCAGCGCACCTGTTGAAGTCTAAAAGAAACGTACGTGGAATTCCTTAAATTAAATAACTATCAGTATATCATAACTACGGTATTTAGTTGTAAGCTAATTGCGTGACAAAATAGCAGCAATTTTGCGAAATTCAATGGAAAAACGATGCATCAAGATTTCATGACAAAAACATTTAAATCAACTTTTCAAATGTTTAAATTATTCAGACTATTGCTTTCCTGATTGAAAATCACCTAAACAAGATTATATTAACAGTCCTAGTAGGCTACTAACCCAGTTTGGTGTTAATAATTATCAGTGTAGTCTCGGTTGCGTCTTGCGGGTTCGGACAGAACTCTGGAGATGATAGTGCGCTGGCATGGCGCGCCTTTATAATTCGGGAGCAGGGCCTGATTAATGCAGGGGCTTAAAGGGCTGAAGCCCCGGGACCCAGCCCGTAGGGGGCCCTTGAGGCAGAGAAAAATGTAGAATTTTTTTTTTTTTACTGCAACCGCCAACCACAGGAACCCGCTTTCAATGAGTTTAGATAGCCTGCTGCTGCTAATCATCAGCTATGGGAGGAGAGGAAGTGGGGAGACCCTGCTTTGGTTGGGGACAATAAAAGGCCACTCTTAAATGTGCATTTTTGTCACAACAAAATGCCAGAGATGTCTCAAGTTTTGAGGGAGCGTACAATTGGCATGCTGACTGCAGGAATGTCCACCAGAGCTGTTAACAGAGAATTTAATCTTGATTTATCTACGATTAGCCACCTCCAACGGGATTTTAGAGAAACCGTCTCAGGGAAGCTCATCTGCATGCTTGTTGTCCTCACCAGGGTCTTGACCTAACTGAAGATCTGCGTCATAACCAACTTTAAGCAAATGCGCACCTTCAATGGCCTCTGGCACGCTGGAGAAGTGTGCTCTTCATGGATGAATCCCAGTTTCAACTGTACATGTCACATGGTAGACAGCGTATGTGGGAGAGTGGTTTGCTGATGTCAACTTTGTAAACAGAGTGCTCCGCGGTGGTGGTGGGGTTATGGTATGGGCATGCATAAGCTACAGACAACAAATTCAATTGCGTTTTATCATTGGCAATTTGAAAATCCTGAGGCCCATTGTCATGCCATTCATCCGCCGCCATCACCTCATGTTTCAGCACAATAATAAACGGCCCCCTGTCGCAAGGATCTGTACAAAATTCCTGGAAGCTGAAAATGTCTCAGTTCTTCCATGGCCTGCATACTCACCACCCACATTTGGAATGCTCTGGATCGACGTGTGCGACAACGTGTTCCAGTTCCCGTCAATATCCAGCAACATCGCACAGCTATTAAAGAGGAGTGGGACAACATTCCACAGGCCACAATCAACAGCCTGATCAACTCTATGTGAAGGAGATGTGTCACAGTGCATGATGGCAGACAGTAACACCAGATACCGACTGGTTTTCTGATCCACACTACTACTTTTTTGTAAAGGTATCTGTGACCAACTGATGCATATCTGTATTCCCAGCCATATGAAATCCATAGATTAGGGCGTAATTAATTTATTTCCGCAACAAAGCCTCCTTCACTCACGCCGCCAAACTTACCCTAGTAAAACTGACTATCCTACCGATCCTCGACTTCGGCGATGTCATCTACAAAATTGCCTCCAACACTCTACTCAGCAAACTGGATGCAGTTTATCACAGTGCCATCCGTTTTGTCACTAAAGCACCTTATACCACCCACCACTGCGACTTGTATGCTCTAGTCGGCTGGCCCTCGCTACATATTCGTCGCCAGACCCACTGGCTCCAGGTCATCTACAAGTCCATGCTAGGTAAAGCTCCGCCTTATCTCAGTTCACTGGTCACGATGGCAACACCCATCCGTAGCATGCGCTCCAGCAGGTGTATCTCACTGATCATCCCTAAAGCCAACACCTCATTTGGCCGCCTTTCGTTCCAGTACTCTGCTGCCTGTGACTGGAACTAATTGCAAAAATCCCTGAAGTTGGAGACTTTTATCTCCCTCACCAACTTCAAACATGTGCTATCTGAGCAGCTAACCGATCGCTGCAGCTGTACATAGTCTATTGGTAAATAGCCCACCCATTTTCACCTACCTCATCCCCACACTGTTTTTATTTATTTACTTTTCTGCTCTTTTGCACACCAGTATCTCTACCTGTACATGACCATCTGATCATTTATCACTCCAGTGCTAATCTGCAAAATTGTAATTATTCGCCTACCTCCTCATGCCTTTTGCACACAATGTATATAGACTCGCCTTTTTTTGTACTGTGTTATTGACTTGTTAATTGTTTACTCCATATGTAACTCTGTGTTGTCTGTTCACACTGCTAAGCTTTATCTTGGCCAGGTCGCAGTTGCAAATGAGAACTTGTTCTCAACTAGCCTACCTGGTTAAATAAAGGTGAAATAAAAAAATAAAAAATTTCAACTTGCATGTTGGTTTAATATTTTTGTTCATTGTGCATTACTAGGCTGTTAAGACCTGATGTGTAAAGGGCTCTATTCAATCCGTATCGCGGAAGTTCAGCGTTACATCGTGATTGAAATTTAGGGCAAGATTCTATTAGAACCGTCCTAGCCGATACCCGCGTAGTGGTTGCTTTTTTGTTGTGTCGGAGGTGGAACTGCGGTAGAGCTGTCAAATCCCAAAGCGGCTCCCACCATTATACCTAAAGCCAGTGGTGAAAAAGTACCTAATTTTCTTACTTCAATAAAAGTAAAGATGCCTTAATAGAAAATGACTTGAGTAAAAGTCACCCAGTAAAATATTACTTGAGTAAAAGTCTAAGAGTATTAGGTTTTAACTTTACTTAAGTATCAAAAGTAAATGTAATTGCTAAAATATACTTAAGTATCAAAAGTAAAAGTATAAATAATTTAAAATTTCTTAAATGAAGCAAATCAGACAAAAGCATAACATTTTTTAAATGTTTTTTTTATGGATAGCCAAGGGCACACTCCAACACTCAGTTAAAAACCTCTTAAGGATCTCTACAGATAGGTCTCCCATCCGTGGGACGGTTGAGCTAATGTGCGCTAATGGGATAAGCATGAGGTTGTAAGTAACAAGAACATTTCCCAGGACATAGACATATCTGATATTGGCAGAAAGCTTAAATTCTTGTTAATCTAACTGCACTGTCCAATTTACAGTAGCTATTACAGTTAAATAATATCATGCTATTGTGTGAGGAGAGTGCACAGTTATGAACTTGAAAAGTTATTAATAAACCAATTAGGCACATTTTGGCAGTCTTGATACAACATTTTGATCAGATATGCAATGGTTCATTGGATCATTCTAAAACTTTGCATATAGACTGTTGCCATCTAGTGGCCAAAATCTAAATTGCGCCTGGGCTGAAATAATACATTATTGCCTTTCTCTTGCATTTCAAAGATGATGGTACAAAAGAAATACAAAAAAACAGTTGGTTTATCTTTGGCAGTTCGTTTTTGGTATGTCAGATTAGGCGAAAATTGAAAAAAAGGGGTGGATCCTTTTAAATAAAGATAAATAAAGGTTAAATACAAATAAAACTCAGACATCGTTTACAAACGAAGCATGTGTGTTTCGTGAGTCTGCCAGATCAGAGGCAGTAGGGATGACCAGGGATGTTTTCTTGATAAGTACGTGAATGGGACCATTTTCCTTCAAAATGTAATGACTACTTTCGGGTGTCAGGGAATTTGAATGGAATAAACGGTCACAACTTGCAGACTTGTTTACGTGTTGCTGTCCGTTTTGTGCGTTTTGTTGCCAACCTTACTTTGCTACCTGACAACGTTACATTTTTTACTTTTTAATTACCGTTTATATTTTTGGTTTTTCCCTCACTCAACTTTTTTTCATTCAACTTTTTCACTCCGGACGCTTTATCTGGATGTGGTTCGTCAGGACCTCCAACAGCCAAAGCAAAGTAGTAACATTAACATGATGCCTTCTAATTGCAGTCGCTGTACTCATAAAATACAGGAGAACGATCGCCTTATGGCGAAGATAGCTGTGTTGCAAGCCCAGCTTCAGACGCAATCGTTAGGCAAGGGTAATTTCAGTGTAGGAAAGGATGAAACAGCTTCTGTCCCACCAGTAAGTACAGATAGTAATGTTAGTATAAATCCCCTCGCACGGTCCCCGCAGCCAGCCAACTTTCTCATGGTTTCTGGAGGGAAATGCTGTAGGAATGCTCAACCGGTGTCGCTCATTCAGCCGACAGAAACTTTCAACCGGTGTTCCCCATTATGCAAAGAGTCGGAGTCTGAGGCCGAGCCTTCTCTTGTCTCTACTCCTCCCGTTATTGGGACTGAGATGCCGAAGCCTCCCACCATTAACTCTGACAAATTGAAAACCCTAGTCATTGGCGACTCCATTACCCTCAGTATTAGACTTAAAACGAATCATCCAGCGATCATACACTGTTTACCAGGGGGCAGGGCTACCGACGTTAAGGCTAATCTGAAGATGGTGCTGGCTAAAGCTAAAACTGGCGAGTGTAGAGAGTATAGAGATATTGTTATCCACGTTGGCACCAACGATGTTAGGATGAAACAGTCAGAGGTCACCAAGTGCAACAGAGCTTCAGCGTGTAAATCAGTTAGAAAGATGTGTTGGCATCGAGTAATTGTCTATGGCCCCCTCCCAGTTATGGGGAGTGATGAGCTCTACAGCAGAGTCTCACAACTCAATCGCTGGTTGAAAACTGTTTTCTGCCCCTCCCAAAAGATAAAATTTGTAGATAATTGGCCCTCTTTCTGGGACTCACCCACAAACAGGACCAAGTCTGGCCTGCTGAGGAGTGACGGACTCCATCCATCTGGAGGGGTGCTCTCATCTTATCTACCAACATAGACAGGGCTCTAACTCCTCTAGCACCACAATGAAATAGTGTGCAGGCCTGTTAGCCAGCCTGCCAGCTTAGTGGAGTCTGCCTCTGTGCCTCGACCTGGGTTGTGCAAAACTTAACATGGCGGTGTTCGCCTTAGCAATTTCACTAGAATAAAGACCTCCTCCATTCCTGTCATTATTGAAAGAGATCATGATACCTCACATCTCAAAATAGGGCTACTTAATGTTAGATCCCTTACTTCAAAGGCAATTATATTCAATGAACGAATCACTGATCATTATCTTGATGTGATTGGCCTGACTGAAACATGGCTTAAGCATGATGAATTTATTGTGTTAAATGAGGCCTCACCTCCTGGTTACGCTAGTGACCATATCCCCCGTGCATCCCGCAAAGGCGGAGATGTTGCTAACATTTACGATAGCAAATTTCAATTTACAAAAAAAAAATGTTTTTGTCTTTTGAGCTTCTAGTCATGAAATCTATGCAGCCTACTCAATCACTTTTTATAGCTACTGTTTACAGGCCTCCGGGGCCATATACAGCGTTCCTCATTGAATGCCCTGAATTCCTATCGGACCTTGTAGTCATAGCAGATAATATTCTAATTTTTGGTGACTTTAATATTCACATGGAAAAGTCCACAGACCCACTCCAAAAGGCTTTCGGACCCATCATCGACTCAGTGGGTTTTGTCCAACATGCCTCTGGACCTACTCACTGTCACAGCCATACTCTGGACCTAGTTTTGTCCCATGGAATAAATGTTGTGGATCTTAATGTTTTTCCTCATAATCCTGGACTATCGGACCACTATTTTATTATGTTTGCAAATGCAACAAATAATCTGCTCAGACCCCAACCAAGGAGCATCAAAAATCGTGTTATAAATTCACAGACGACACAAAGATTCCTTGATGCCCTTCCAGACTCCCTCTGCCTACTCAAGGACGTCAGAGGACAAAAATCAGTTAACCACCTAACTGAGGAAGTCAATTTAACCTTGCACAATACCCTAGATGCAGTTGCACCCCTAAAAACTAAAAACATTTCTCATAAGAAACTAGCTCCCTGGTATACAGAAAATACCCGAGGTCTGAAGCAAGCTTCCAGAAAATTGGAACGGAAATGGCGCCACACCAAACTGGAAGTCTTCCGACTAGCTTGGAAAGAAAGTACCGTGCAGTATCGAAGAGCCCTCACTGCTGCTCGATCATCCTATTTTTCGAACTTAATTGAGGAAAATAAGAACAATCCGAAATGTATTTTTGATACTGTCGCAAAGCTAACTAAAAAGCACCATTCCCCAAGTGAGGATGGCTTTCACTTCAGCAGTAATAAATTCATGAACTTCTTTGGGGAAAAGATCATGATTATTGGAAAGCAAATTAAGGACTCCTCTTTAAATCTGCGTATTCCTTCAAAGCTCAGTTGTCCTGAGTCTGAGCAACTCTGCCAGGATCTAGGATCAAGAGAGACACTCAAGTGTTTTAGTACTATATCTCTTGACACAATGATGGAAATAATCATGGCCTCTAATCCTTCAAGCTGCATACTGGACCCTATTCCAACTAAACTACTGAAAGAGCTGCTTCCTGTGCTTGGCCTCCTATGTTGAACGTAATAAACGTCTCTCCATCCACCAGATGTGTACCAAACTCACTAAAAGTGGCAGTAATAAAGCCTCTCTTGAAAAAGCCAAACCTTGACCCAGAAAATATAAAAAACTATCGGCCTATATCGAATCTTCCAATCCACTCAAAAGTTTTAGAAAAGGCTGTTGCGCAGCAACTCACTGCCTTCCCGAAGACAAACAATATATACGAAATGCTTCAGTCTGGTTTTAGACCCCATCATAGCACTGAGACTGCACTTGTGAAGTTGGTAAATTACCTTTTAATGGCATCAGACCGAGGCTCTGCATCTGTCCTCGTGCTCCTAGACCTTAGTGCTGCCTTTGATACCATCGATCACCACATTCTTTTGGAGAGATTGGAAACCCAAATTGGTCTACACGGACAAGTTCTGGCCTGGTTTAGATCTTATCAATTTGTCAGTTATCGGTTTGTCTCTGTGAATGGCTTGTCCTCTGACAAATCAACTGTAAATGTTGGTGTTCCTCAAGGTTCCGTTTTAGGACCACTATTGTTTTCACAAAATAGGTTACCTCTTGGGGGATGTCATTTGAAAACATAATGTTAACTTTCACTGCTATACGGATGACACACAGCTGTACATTTCAATGAAACATGGTGAAGCCCCAAAATTGCCCTCGCTAGAAGCCTGTGTTTCAGACATAAGGAAGTTGATGGCTGCAAACGTTCTAAAGAAACAAAGAGATCTTCTGTTGAATCTGACAATTAACCTTAATGGTTGTACAGTCGTCTTAAATAAAACTGTGAAGGACCTTGGCGTTACTCTGGACCCTGATCTCTCTTTGGACGAACATATCAAGACTGTTTCAAGGACAGCTTTTTTCCATCTACGCAACATTGCAAAAATCAGAAAAATTAATCTATGCTTTTGTTACTTCTAGGTTATTCTACTGCAATGCTCTACTTTCTGGCTACCCGGATAAAGCACTAAATAAACTTCAGTTAGTGCAAATACGGCTGCTAGAATTCTGACTAGAACCCCAAAAAACGATCATATTACTCCAGTGCTAGCCTCGCTACACTGGCTTTCTGTCTAGGCAAGGGCTGATTTCAAGGTTTTACTGCTAACCTACAAAGCATTGCATGGGCTTGCTCCCACCTATCTCTCAGATTTGGTCCTGCCGTACATACCTACATGTACGTTACGGTCACAAGACGCAGGCCTCCTAATTGTCCCTAGAATTTCTACGCAAACAGCTGGAGGCAGGGCTTTCTCCTATAGAGCTCAATTTTTATGGAATGGTCTGCCTACCCATGTGAGAGACGCAAACTCGTTCTCAACCTTAAAGTCTTTACTGAAGACTCATCTCTTCAGTGGGTCATATGATTGAGTGTAGTCTGGCCCAGGAGTGTGAAGGTGAACGGAAAGGCTCTGGAGCAACGAACTGCCTTTGCTGTCTCTGCCTGGCCGGTTCCCCTCTTTCCACTGGGATTCTATGCCTCTAACCCTATTACAGGGGCTGAGTCACTGGCTTACTGGTGCTCTTTCATGCCGTCCCTAGGAGGGGTGCGTCACTTGAGTGGGCTGAGTCACTGATGTGATCTTCCTGTCAAGCTTGGCGCCTCCCCCTTGGGTTGTGCCGTGGCGGAGATCTTTGTGGGCTATACTCGGCCTTGTCTCAGGATGGTAAGTTGGTGGTTGAAGATATCCCTCTAGTGGTGTGGGTGCTGTGCTTTGGCAAAGTGGGTGGGGTTATATCCTTCCTGTTTGGCCCTGTCCGGGGGTATCATCAGATGGGGCCACAGTGTCTCCTGACCCCTCCTGTCTCAGCCTCCAGTATTTATGCTGCAGTAGTTTATGTGTCAGTTTTTTATATCTGGAGTACTTCTCCTGTCTTATCTGGTGTCCTGTGTGAATTTAAATATGCTCTCTCTAATTCTCTCTTTGTCTCTTTCTTTCTTTCTCTCTCTCGGAGGACCTGAGCCCTAGGACCATGCCTCAGGACTACCTGGCATGATGACTCCTTGCTGTCCTCAGTCCACCTGGCCATGCTGCTGCTCCAGTTTCAACTGTTCTGCTTGCAGCTATGGAATCCTGACCTGTTCACCGGATGTGCTACCGTGTCCCAGACCTATTATTTGACCATGCTGGTCATTTATGAACATTTGAACATCTTGGCCACGTTCTGTTATAATCTCCACCCAGCACAGCCAGAAGAGGACTGGCCACCCCTCATAGCCTGGTTCCTCTCTAGGTTTCTTCCTAGATTTGGGCCTTTCTAGGGAGTTTTTTTTGTCAACGTCCTTCAACACCTGCATTGCTTGCTGTTTGGGGTATCAGCTGATGTACGAAGGGCTATATAAATAAATGTTATTTTATTTGAATAAAAAGTAGGAATGTAATGAAGTTAAAGTGATCACATGATCTCAGAATATATACACCTGTTCTGAAAGGCCCCAGAGTCAGCAACACCACTAAGCAAGGGGCACCATGAAGACCAAGGAGCTCTCCAAACAGGTCAGGGACAAAGTTGTGGAGAAGCACATATCTGAGTTGGGTTATAAAAAAATATCAGAAACATCCCATGGAGCACCATTAAATCTATTATTAAAAAATGGAAAGAATATGGCACCACAACAAACCTGCCAAGAGAGGGCCGCTCACCAAAACTCACTGACCAGGCAAGGAGGGCATTAATCAGACAGACAGGCAACAAAGAGACCAAAGATAACCATGAAGGAGCTGCAAAGCTCCACGGCAGAGATTGGAGTATCTATCCATAGGACCACTTTAATCCATACACTCCACAGAGTTGGGCTTTACGGAAGAGTGGCCAGAACAAGCGATTGCTTAATGAAAGAAATAAGCAAACAGGTTTGGTGTTCACCAAAAGGCATGTGGGAGACTCCCCAAACATATGGAAGAAGGTACTCTGGTCAGATGAGACTAAAATTGAGCTTCTTGGCTATTAAGGAAAACGCTATGTCTGGCGCAAACCCAACACCTCTCATCACCCGAGAACACCATCCCCACAGTGAAGCATGGCGGTGGCAGCATCATGCTGTGGGATGTTTTTCTTCGGGCATTGGACTGGGAAACTGGTCAGAATTGAAGGAATGATGGATGGTGCAAAATACAGGGAAATTCTTGAGGGAAACCTGTTTCAGTGTTCCAGAGATTTGAGACTGGGACAGAGGTTCACCTTCCAGCAGGACAATGACCCTAAGCATTCTGCTGATGCAACACTCGAGTGGTGTAAGGGGAAACATTTCAATGTCTTGGAATGGCCTTGTCAAAGCCCAGACCTCAATCCAATTGAGAATCTGTGGTATGACTTAAAAATTGCTGTACACCAGCAGAACCCATCCAACTTGAAGAATGGGCAAAAATCCCAGTGGCTAGATGTGCCCAAGCTTATAGAGACATACCCCAAGAGACTTGCAGCCTGGGGGGGTTATGCTCGCTCAAGTTATCAGTTTTTGTTGTCTTATTTCTTGTTTGTTTCACAATAAAAAATATTTGCATCTTCAAAGTGGTAGGCATGTTGTGTAAATCTAATACAAATATCCCCAAAATCTATTTCAATTCCACATTGTAAGGCAACAAAATAGGAAAAATGCCAAGGGGGTGAATACTTTCACAAGCCACTGTGGTAAAGTACAGATACCCCCCCCCCGCACACACACACACAAAAAGACTTACTGGAACTTAAAAAGTATTTTTTACTTAAGTACTTTACACCAATGCTTAAAGCCAACATTGACATTAGGTGCACAGATTTGCATTAAGACAAATTACATGCAGGGAAGGCTGGGAAGTGAGATGTTATCTACACCTCAATTAGGCTGATAGAAATCCTCATTATTTCATTTAATGATTATACATTTTCAATTATTTATATATAGCCTACACTTTCTCATTCTGATCTTGACGTAGTTCAGAACGAGTGGGAGGGGTGTAACTTCATAACAATGAACACATGGTCAGCTTTTCCCATTTTTGACAGCGCCAACACATTTACACCTCCAACATTGCGATGTTAGTTATCACCAGGCTAGACCTTATTTATCTGTTATTTTACCAGGTAAGTTGACTGAGAACACGTTCTCATTTGCAGCAACAACCTGGGGAATAGTTACAGGGGAGAGGAGGGGGATGAATGAGGCAATTGTAAACTGGGGATTATTATGTGACCGTGATGGTTTGAGGGCCAGATTGGGAATTTAGCCAGGACACCGGGGTTAACACCCCTACTCTTACGAGAAGTGCCATGGGATCTTTAATGACCTCAGAGAGTGAGGACACCCATTTAACGTCCCATCCGAGAGACAGCACCCTACACAGGGCAGTGTCCCCAATCACTGCCCTAGGCCATTGGGATATTTTTTAGACCAGTGGAAAGAGTGCCTCCTACTGGCCCTCCAACACCACTTCCAGCACCATCTGGTCTCCCATGACCAACCCTGCTTAGCTTCAGAAGCAAGCCAGCAGTGGTATGCAGGGTGGTATGCTGATGAAGGAACAATGGAGTTAAAACTTGATGTTCCAGATTTTTTATAGGCTATTTCCAGTTACTCCAAATTACTTAAGTAAAAATACTTTAAAGTACTACTTAAGTAGTTTTGGGGGGTATATGTACTTCACTATTTATATTTTTGACACCTTTTTATTTTACTTCACTACATTCCTAAAGAAAATAATATTATTTTTACTCCATACATTTTCCCTGACACCCAAAAGTACTCGTTACATTTTGAATACATAGCAGGACAGAAAATGGTCCAATTTGCACACTTATCAAGACAACATCCCTGGTCATCCCTACTGCCTTTGATCCGGCGGACGCACTAAACATAAGTGCTTTGTTTTTAAATTATCTCTGAGTGTTGGCGTGTGAAAATTGTGCCCTCTGGTTGCTTAATATAAGGATTGTTTTTATTATTCATACTTTTACTTTTGATACTTAATTATAATTTAGCAACTACATTTACTTTTGATACTTAAATATATTTAAAACCAAATATTTTTAGACTTTTACTCAAGTAGTACTTTACTGGGTGACTTTCACTTTTTCATTTTTTCTTTACTTTTACTCAAGTATGACAATATAGTACTTTTTTCACCATTGGCTATTCCACAATATGAGGTCGAATTAGAGCTCTGAAATGAAAAATACGATAACGGCCTTTTTGTGTAAGAGCTGTTCTAAAAAATTATTGGCACACGTCATGATGTCACAATGTGATCTGATTATACTAGACCAATGTCTGTTCATCTGGGTATGGGGGTGGGCTCTAGACCATCTTATCAGCCAATCAGGACTGTGTATGAAAATATCTTCAAACGTGTTTCCTAATGCCCACACATTCAGTTCTGAGCATTTCAAGTACCAAAGGAGGCTCAGGGAAATAAATGGTAAAAAAATATATTCTTGAGTAAAAAAAATAAACACACACAGTGATTTATAAGACATAGCGTGATGCTAAAAAAATAACTACAAAGACTGCATGGGGGTTTTAAAGGCAAAGTTCCTGTGTTAGTGGAAACTGTATTCACGTTAAACTATGAAAAAGTCGGCTGAGTCAATAGGAAATTGCCTATACATTTCTATCGCGCAATCTGATCGCTTCAGCAATACAGATAGAATAGAGCCCTAGACTATTTTTTCACACTTCTAGCTGTGTGGGAACTGGAAAGCATCTCAAAATGTCTTTATAGGCCCATATGCATTCTGTATTAACTCATACCCACTGTATAAAGGCCGTTGTAAAGGAGCTATGAGCTGCTATTAGTGGTTAGAGATCCAGAGTGTACAGCATAATTTTTGAAGTGATGTAAATGACTAATGTGTTAATTCTCTATGATGATATAGAAATTGATATTAGAGAGATTAGAGATATACTGGATGTGAGATGGGTCACCCCACAGACAGTAAAAAGTCTTGTTTTACTGGCCTGTCTCAGTGGTCACTCTGGGCTGTCTCTATTGGTCAGCGGGACTCTCAGCGTATTCTGTTCCTCCAATCACCTCTCTGGCCTTTTTAAACCAGAACCTGGCCTGGTGACATTCAGTAAAACAAGCTGCAAAATGTGACATTTATTAAAAAATGTTTATTGTGAGGTACAGAAGAAAAGTGGCTCCTAGTCCAGTGTCACCATGCCCATTTAAAGCCTTAGTAACAAAACCTCTGTTATGGAGTTGATTTAGTGAACTACACTAACATGATGAGTAACCTTGCCTGAAACACACAGTTGACCCAAGTTCAAACCCAGGCAGTCACACCCGTTAGTGTTAGAGCCTACAGTGATATATGATTTCAGTATGATATCACATAATGGTAATATACCCCATTCACACACTCTGACTAAAGACTGTGGATGGGTAGCATCAACATGGATTAACTGTTAAACTGGGTTAAATCAAGGTGTATCTATTCATCTTGAGCCCTGTTTCCATTGATACTTTGAAGTCAACCCAGGTTCGAATTTGAAAATACATTCGAGCCACCTTGAATTTAACCCTAATTTGGCTAAAATTTTAAGTGTCAGTGGAAACAGGAATTTGTTGCACCAAACTTTAAACCTAGTTTTAAATTAATCCTAGTTAAAGTAAATCCTTTCTCTAATCTAAGTTTAGTTTTCACTTTAAACCTAGATTAATTTTAAGCCCATTGCTCAATCTTTCAATATTATTTTATACAGTACTAGTCAAAAGTTTGGACACACCTACTCATTCAAGGGTTTTTCTTCATTTTTACTATTTTCTACATTGTAGAATAATAGTGAAGACATCAAAACTATGAAATAACACATATGGTATAAAGTATTAACCAAAAAAGTGTTCAACAAATCAAACTATATTTTATATTTGAGAATCTTCAAAGTAGCCACCCTTTGCCTTGATGAAAGCTTTGCACACTCTTGGCAAGAGGTATCATAGAGAGTTTTTGGAGTGTGGAAAAAAAGATTCCTGTGCCTACAGGAGGGGCTCCGCAACGAAGATGGGCACTACACTGACAATCATTATTGCAGTGTCAGTTTTGTATAACTTTTGCAAGAGACAAGGAGCCGAGTTACCCGACTGAGTAGGCTGAGGAGGACCTACCTGAACAGAATGGAGAAGATGGCAACATGCTACCAATGCAACTGGAATGCTGTAAGGAGAATCTTGATAGAAAACCATTTTGCAGCCTAAGGTGTATATTTTAATAGACAAGTACAATTCCTAATTAGGCTGTCTGTATTAAAATATATTATTACGACATTGTTATTCTCAATACCATACAGGGTGGAACTGGAAGCACCAAAACACAAGACTGGAGGACACCAAATTGCTTGGAAAGCATTGTTTTAATAAATAATTGTTTAAATAACTAAAAAGATCACCATTCTTTACACAGTGGGCATTTGTTTCCCTGAAGAAGTGTCTGTTCCTGAAATTGCAGTAGCTATTTTTGTAAATTCAGGACCTAAAATGTTTTTCTCACTCCAGCTCTCTCCAAAACACCAATATGAGCTTGGTTCACGTCAGTTCTTGGGTGTTTGCTTGGCCTCTCTGGTGTTTTTGCTGCTGGTGCCATGGCTGGTACAATATCCAAGCACGCTGTTATGTCTACTCTTGCTCCCCCTCTCTGGTGCTCGACCTTGCCGGTCTACTAACCATCGGTCCTGGCAACCCATCTTTACGCACACCTGCGTCTCATTATCAGTCACACCTGGACTTCATTACTCCCTGATTACTTACACTTTATATAGCACTCTTTTGTTATCAGTTCAGTTTCCTTGTCTTACATTTCTGTTGTTCTGTATCGTTTTATGTTCGTTATTATTAAACTCACTAACTGCACCTACTTCCTGACTCCCCATGTCAACATTACAGAATACTACCTCAACAAATGGAAGCAGCAGTTGATCAGGACATCTCCCAGATGGTCAGCAAACAGGGACACCTACTTCGCCAACCCCGAAACCAGCTTGAATAACTGGGGATGGCAATGTGTTTTTATTTGTATGCGAATAACTCATGTCTTAGAGTCAGGTAAAGATCAAACATGGTCCTTTACTCAGGTATAATATGTCACAACATCCTAATCAGACACTGATAATGCACCTGTTTATATATCCTAGATGGGTGCCCCACTAGCGCCATCTATGGGTTGGCATTATTCCCATTATCTTAACATATGGATGAGATCCTCCACGTTCAAAATTTCCAGAGGAGTGTCACCTCCAACAAGAGGAGGATTCTCTAATACCCCAGCACCCCAGCCCTGCAAACAGTCCACCCAGATCAGCGACGCCCAATGTGACAGTGATGTCCAAATATGACAGGTCTCTATCCAAATGCTGTGGCTTCCTACTCCAGTGCTCCTTCTATTTCACTCATCAGATGGGAGCACCTACCACCGAGAGGTCCAAGGTGGCCACGGTTATTTCCCTTCTGACCGGACGGGCGTTGGAGTGGGCTACAGCCTTGTGGGAGAGAGGAGAGGAGGAGCTGGGTTCCTATGAGGGGTTCATGGCTCTGTTCAGGGCGGTTTTTGACCATCCACCAGAGGGCAGGGGGGGAGGGGGGTGAGCGCCTACTTCAACTACGGCAATAGGGTCATACCACGCCGGAGTATGCGCTCACCTTTTGGACAGTGGCAGCATCCAGTGGATGGAATGAGCCGCGCTCTGCGCCCTATTCAGAAGTGGATTAAGCTAAGAAGTCCAGATGGAGTTGGCGTGCCAAGGAGACAATCCTCCTTCGGGAGCGTAGGCATCGCAATTGCCTCTCTACCGCTTACGTTGACCGTTCTGAGTCAAAGTCTGAACCCATGAACGTAGGGGCCAGCAGGCTCTGGAGAGCAAACCCACTCCTGCCACCTACCCTCTGGACCGCATCGACATCCCCACGGACTTAGATATTACATAAATTATGTAATATGCCAGGGATATGTACACTGAAGCTAAGAAAGTAATACTAAGTGTATGTTGTGTAGTAAGTTAGTAGCTCATGTGCCTCACCCTTATTACTTGGTCCCTTTCCCCCTCAACTTAGCCTACTGTTCTGACTAGGTGGTGCACATGTAGCCTATAGCCTGTTTTAGAGAAATGTCATTACCTGCTTATATTCCCCCTTTATTTATTATATGTTTTTGATTTGGTGTACAGGGAGAATACTGTAAGAATGGCCCATGTTCTGAATTATGTCGCTGTACATTTCAAAGTACTAAACAAATAGTTATTTTGACTACGTCCTAATTAGATCACTCATTACTGTAATGTCTTAATCGAAATGACGGATTGCTTCTTATACGCTGATCATTCCCTTATGCCATAGTTTGTACATCTCAATTGTCATTAGTACCTTATTCATAATTTTTGGCAATGTTGGAATGATTTCATTGTTTTGCTTACTTTGTGTATTATAAATGTGCTTTTCTTGACGGGGAGGAGATACTATATAATGTTGTTGGGTCTTTAACCATGTTTGCCAGTGACAGTCAAACATTCAAAAAAATTTTTTTTTTAAGTTCAGTA
The DNA here is from genome assembly GCF_036934945.1 of Oncorhynchus masou masou. Taxonomy (NCBI): domain Eukaryota; kingdom Metazoa; phylum Chordata; class Actinopteri; order Salmoniformes; family Salmonidae; genus Oncorhynchus; species Oncorhynchus masou. The sequence continues at coordinate 28,781,295 of NC_088233.1, read as the reverse complement.
ATAGAGACATGTAATTCCAGTTGATATTGCCAGGGTCTGGTTTGCGCAATGCGCTGTCTGCGCATTTAAAAGTGGATGATTGTATTGTCCTTCCTTTTTAGACCACATAAGCCTAATAAAATACTTCAAATGGTAGGTTAACCGAGTATCTGACTGTCTGTCTCTCTGTCTGTGGTGACTTGAAGAAGAGTCAAGTTAAGGCCTCATCATCTTGATGAATATATCTGAACTATCATCTATCTGAATTTCTGTCTGTGTCCATTTTGAAAATGCTGAATGAATAGGCCTACTTCGTCGCAGGTTGTTTGCTTGCACTTGCTAAGTGTTAATGATATAAGAAAAAACATTATGAATTTACTGAATATAAATGTAATGTTTGTGTATTGTTCAAAACTCATTTTGGTATTTGTCATTATTATTTAAACCATGTTGGTGCAATCCACCCTAAAACTGTGTGCAGCTGTTAGTTGACAGTGTCGGCCAGTGCCAGGGCATTCCCAATCCAGTCAGAGCAAAAGTGGGAACATATGGAACAACAGTTCTGGGAAAATCCTGATGGTGATCCAGAAGAGCTGAGCAGACCACAGAGACAGTGGCGGTAAACCGTAGCCAAACCACAACAATAGTTGACATGTAAACATACAGTATGTCAACGGCCTTACCATCATCAACTGGGTCTGATTTCCTACACCGTGATTTATCACAGTTCTTCACAACATTTAGCAACATTTTTCCAATTTTCCCTCTATTCAGACGGATTCAGATCTGAGACAATTGTGACTGGACTGTCTGGCCAAACAATGACATTAATCAATCAATAGACTACCAGGAATAAAAGGCAACCTCTTGGCCTGGATTTGTAGGCCAGGCTGTCTTTGGCATCATGTCAGGGTGGAGGGATGTGGATACAGCTCAGGACCGGGTTCTCTGTATTGAGGGATGGAGAGCGAATGAAAGAGAAAGCTTGGCTTCTTTCACTCAAGAACCGCAAGAAAAAATAGACCGGTATGAAGTCAGGAGAAGTTGAGAGATGGAGAGGAGAGATATGAGAGATATGTTGGGAGAAGATATGGTTGGATGGAGGAAAGATGGAGTGATACGGTGTGAAGAGATTAGAGGATCAGTGTCTGGCCCTGATTAAAAGAATGCTTTGTGTGTGTGCGTGTGTGTGTGCGTGCGTGTGCGTGTGTGACTCAGCAGTCTACAGTAATACCTTCTTAGCTCTGCTCTTAACTCAGGGAGCCCCATCACAGTCCAATATGTGCATTAGCACACCTTCTGTCTGCTTTTAGCACAGACCACTGTGTGTGGGTGTGTGTGTGCGTGCAAGTAAGTGTCTGAGTCTGTGTACCTTTCCCATCTCTCTGATCTCCTAAATTTCAGTACACCATGGAGGAGTTGCATTTCAGTAATGAAGTCAGATAGAATGTATCTTAATTTACCACCTCAGGCTGAGCTCAGACTCAATGAGTGTTCTGTCTGGCTGAGGTCTCCATCCATCCGTCTGTCTGTCTGGCTCAGATGCACACACAAGCATGCACACACGCTTCTGGACCGACCAAAGAACAACAGTAAAACTTTTATCAGACGTTTCTAGCAAGGCTGTGACTGGCTAAGCCTGTAGCAGTTCACATTTATAAGATCAACAGTGGCAGTTCCACTGAAAGAACAGAACGAACATATCCATTAAAGCCTTTATACATTTACACTCACTCACTCTGTGCGTAGATCTGCAATGGTGTATACATTTGACACTGGATTAGTGTGATAGCTACAATAGGATTGGTGCCTTTGTACTACAGTAGGAAACTGCCACCACCCTGTGGGTGGTTTTGGAATGGCATGCACACAATGCAGTACATGATTTTTAAATGTAACTAGGCAAGTCAGTTAAGAACAAATTCTTATTTACAATGACGCCTACCTGGGAACAGTGGGTTAACTGTCTTGTTCAGGGGCAGAACAACATTTTTACCATGTCAGCTCAAGGACTCAATCCAGCAACCTTTCGGTTACTGGCCCAACGCTCAAATCAAATGTATTTATTTTTATTTTTTAGGTATTTTTTTCTTTAACTGCATTGTTGGTTAAGGGCTTGTAAGTAAGTATTTCACTGTTGTACTAGGCGCATGTGACTAGTAACAGTTGATTTATTCAAAATAAGATGTATTGAATTTCCCATGAGGTCTCTATTAAAGGGCACTTCATTTAATACATCAGGCTTTTAAAATGCAATATTGGTGCACAATTTCTACTTAAAATGTCTAAGGGATGCAAAAGGCAGTCTACTCATGGAACGACCTAAAATCTTTATGGAGAACATAGATAACCTACAGCAGGCCTTGGGGCCTGATTGGTGTCACACTTTTCCCCCATCCCTAGCAAACACAGCTGATTTAAACTAATTGCATTTTTAACTGAAGATCATGATTAGTTGTGTGACACCAATCAGGCCCCAGAGGACAGGACTTGCCCAGGCCTGACCTACAGAATACATGACCTTTGGGAAATTTGACCTCAGATTTTCAATAAAAATACAACAACAAGAACATCATCAACATGACATGGTATATAGTATATATATTAAACATATCACGTGTTGTGAAAATCCACCACCATGTTGTGGAAATATTTACACAGGGACACTCAAAGTCAATCTTAAATGAATCATTGTTCATTGCCAGCGCGCTGGATAGTTTCCAACAAACATAATGCACCATAGTGAACGTCTGTCAGAAGAACATGAATCACATGTAGACAGACCAATACCTCACGAGGCTTCTTCTCTCGAAGCTGAGACCTTGAAACTGAAATATATTTAATTCTCGAAACGAGGTCAGGGCTTATTGCCAAATTGCAAATACTAATAAGTGAGGATTCGTTCAATCAGTCACTTGCATGAACAAAGAAATTGCTTATTAAAAACAGCACGTGAATAGAACACGGAAATTAGGGGGGGGGTAGGTGTTGTCATTCCCGCTTCATGACTGTCTTGGTGTGTTTGGACCACCGTGATGTGGACACCAAGGAACTTGAAGCCCTCAACCTGCTCTACTACACCCCTGTCGATGAGAATGGGGGTGTGCTTGGCCCTCCTTTTCCTGTAGTCCACAATCATCTCCTTTGTCTTCATTTAACATTTAAGTCGTTTGGCAGACGCTCTTATCCAGAGCGACTTACAAATTGGTGAATTCACCTTATGACATCCAGTGGAACAGCCACTTTACAATAGTGCATCTAAATCATTTAAGGGGGGGGGTGAGAAGGATTACTTTATCCTATCCTAGGTATTCCTTAAAGAGGTGGGGTTTCAGGTGTCTCCGGAAGGTGGTGATTGACTCCGCTGTCCTGGCGTCGTGAGGGAGTTTGTTCCACCATTGGGGGCCAGAGCAGCGAACAGTTTTGACTGGGCTGAGCGGGAACTGTACTTCCTCAGTGGTAGGGAGGCGAGCAGGCCAGAGGTGGATGAACGCAGTGTCCTTGTTTGGGTGTAGGGCCTGATCAGAGCCTGGAGGTACTGCGGTGCCGTTCCCCTCACAGCTCCGTAGGCAAGCACCATGGTCTTGTAGCGGATGCGAGCTTCAACTGGAAGCCAGTGGAGAGAGCGGAGGAGCGGGGTGACGTGAGAGAACTTGGGAAGGTTGAACACCAGACGGGCTGCGGCGTTCTGGATGAGTTGTAGGGGTTTAATGGCACAGGCAGGGAGCCCAGCCAACAGCGAGTTGCAGTAATCCAGACGGGAGATGACAAGTGCCTGGATTAGGACCTGCGCCGCTTCCTGTGTGAGGCAGGGTCGTACTCTGCGGATGTTGTAGAGCATGAACCTACAGGAACGGGCCACCGCCTTGATGTTAGTTGAGAACGACAGGGTGTTGTCCAGGATCACGCCAAGGTTCTTAGCGCTCTGGGAGGAGGACACAATGGAGTTGTCAACCGTGATGGCGAGATCATGGAACGGGCAGTCCTTCCCCGGGAGGAAGAGCAGCTCCGTCTTGCCGAGGTTCAGCTTGAGGTGGTGATCCGTCATCCACAGTGATATGTCTGCCAGACATGCAGAGATGCGATTCGCCACCTGGTCATCAGAAGGGGGAAAGGAGAAGATTAATTGTGTGTCGTCTGCATAGCAATGATAGGAGAGACCATGTGAGGTTATGACAGAGCCAAGTGACTTGGTGTATAGCGAGAATAGGAGAGGGCCTAGAACAGAGCCCTGGGGGACACCAGTGGTGAGAGCGCGTGGTGAGGAGACAGATTCTCGCCACGCCACCTGGTAGGAGCGACCTGTCAGGTAGGACGCAATCCAAGCGTGGGCCGCGCCGGAGATGCCCAACTCGGAGAGGGTGGAGAGGAGGATCTGATGGTTCACAGTATCGAAGGCAGCCGATAGGTCTAGAAGGATGAGAGCAGAGGAGAGAGAGTTAGCTTTAGCAGTGCGGAGCGCCTCCGTGATACAGAGAAGAGCAGTCTCAGTTGAATGACTAGTCTTGAAACCTGACTGATTTGGATCAAGAAGGTCATTCTGAGAGAGATAGCGGGAGAGCTGGCCAAGGACGGCACGTTCAAGAGTTTTGGAGAGAAAAGAAAGAAGGGATACTGGTCTGTAGTTGTTGACATCGGAGGGATCGAGTGTAGGTTTTTTCAGAAGGGGTGCAACTCTCGCTCTCTTGAAGACGGAAGGGACGTAGCCAGCGGTCAGGGATGAGTTGATGAGCGAGGTGAGGTAAGGGAGAAGGTCTCCGGAAATGGTCTGGAGAAGAGAGGAGGGGATAGGGTCAAGCGGGCAGGTTGTTGGGCGGCCGGCCGTCACAAGAAGCGAGATTTCATCTGGAGAGAGAGGGGAGAAAGAGGTCAGAGCACAGGGTAGGGCAGTGTGAGCAGAACCAGCGGTGTCGTTTGACTTAGCAAACGAGGATCGGATGTCGTCGACCTTCTTTTCAAAATGGTTGACGAAGTCATCTGCAGTTAGGGAGGAGGGGGGGGAGGGGGAGGAGGGTTCAGAAGGGAGGAGAAGGTGGCAAAGAGCTTCCTAGGGTTAGAGGCAGATGCTTGGAATTTAGAGTGGTAGAAAGTGGCTTTAGCAGCAGAGACAGAGGAGGAAAATGTAGAGAGGAGGGAGTGAAAGGATGCCAGGTCCGCAGGGAGGCGAGTTTTCCTCCATTTCCGCTCGGCTGCCCGTTGAGGGAGAGGTTGTTATCCTGGCACAACACTGCCAGGTCTCTGACCTCCTCCCTATAGGCTATCTCATCGTTGTCGGTGATCAGGCCACTGTCCACTGTCGTCTGCATATTTTATGATGGTGTTGGAGTTGTGCTTTGCCATGCAGTCATGGGTGAAGAGGGATACAGGAGGGGACTGAGCACACATGCCTGAGGGGCCCCTGTGTTGAGAATCAGTGTGGAAAATGTGTTGTTATCTACCCTTTCCACCTAGGGGCGGTTCGTCAGGAAGTCCAAGATCCAGTTGCAGAAGGAGTTGTTTTTTCCCAGGTTTCTGAGCTTAGTGATGAGTTTGAGGGCACTATGGTGTTGAACGCTGAGCTGTAGTCAATGAATAGCATTCTCAGGTAGGTGTTATTTTTGTCCAGGTGGGAAAGGGCAGTGTAGAGTGCAATAGAGATTGCATCATCTGTGGATCTGTTGGGGCGGTATGCAAATTGGAATGGGTCTAGGGTTTCTAGGATAATAGTGTTGATGTGTGCCATGACCAGCCTTTCAAAGCACTTCATGGCTACAGACGTGAGTGCTACGGGTCTGTAGTCATTTAGGCAGGTTGCCTTGGTCTTCTTGGGAACAGGGACTATGGTGCTTGAAACATATTGGTATTACAGACTCCGTCTGAAAATGTCAGTGAAGTCACTTGCCAGTTGGTCAGCACATACTCGGAGCACACGTCCTGGTAATCCGTCTGGCCCTGCAGCCTTGTGAATGTTGACCTGTTTAATGTCTTACTCACTTCGGATACGGAGAGCGTGATCACACATTCGTCCGGAACAACTGGTGCTCTCATACCCGCTTCAGTGTTGCTTGCCTCAAAGCTCGCATTGAAGTAATTTAGCTCGTCTGGTAGGCTCGTATCACTTGGCAGCTTGCGGCTTCCCTTTGTAGTCCATAATAGTTTGCAAGCCCTGCCACATCCAACGAGCATCAGATCCGGTGTAGTACGATTAGACTATTGTCCTGTATTGACGCTTTGCCTGTTCGATGGCTCATCAGAGGGCATAACGGGATTTCTTTTTTTCTTCTTTTTTATAATTAATGGGGCGGCAGTGTAGCCTAGTGGTTAGAGCATTGGACTAGTAACCGAAAGGTGGCAAGTTCAAATCCCCGAGCTGACAAGGTACAAAATCTGTCATTCTGCCCCTAAACAGGCAGTTAACCCACTGTTCCTAGGCTGTCATTGAAAATAAGAATTTGTTCTTAACTGACTTGCCTAGTACAAAAATAAATATTTATTACAAAAAACACAAGGAAGGGATAACATTAAATTATTGGAACATGAAGGACAAATAATACAGCATCAAGACACTATCAACCATATATCAGTCTTTCTGCAACAGACCCATCCTTATGTGTGAGGGTGCGTGTGCATGGTAGTGATATTAAATATATGTCATAGTTTCCTTTTTCATGATCACAATCTTGTGAAGCCCGAACCCTCCAAGATCCTCCCACAGTTCCTCAAAAGCTGATCCTCAACCATTCGAGACCCCTCCCACAGCCCCCCCAGAAGAAAACATATAAATAATAATAATTCCATTCCCCACCCCCAAGAACCCCCCAATGCCCTAACAACTAAAAGAATTAACTAAAGAGAAAAAATGAAAGACAGAAGAAAACAGCAATGCAAAAAATAAATAAATAAATAATAATAATAATACATTTAAAACAAAGGACATCAAGGTCAACTGAAATCATAACAGCAATGCCTACTTTATATGTTTGTGTGCATGTCTGGCACTATTACATGTATGTGTGCGTTCTTGTATGTGTTTATGAGTTTATGAGTGTGTGTATATGCATGTGTACAAACACCTGCACGGCATCAGCCTCAGGCAAACCGGCATTAGTTGTAAAAACACTGCCACTTAGTGTCATTCAAATGTACTTTTATTATGTTTTATTTTGACTTTTTTACCCTTTATCTTTTGACCATCATTCTCTCTCACACACAGCAACTCCACTCCCACTTCCACATTCCAATTCCACATACCAACCCTCAGCTTTTCTCAGCCCATCCCATCTATCTCTGCTGGCCAACTACTTTGTGTTTCTATGCAACACATATCTTTTAATGTACAATTTCAATCAATCGAATAGAATAGAATCTACAGATTGTGCGTTGAAGATAAATACTTTTACGAAAAGTATTAGTATATTAGTAATTGTCTGACCCGGTCTCTCCAGATCTCCTAACAGTACAATTTCTAGGGTCAATTTTAGATCAATGTTATGCATTTTCAGCCACTCCTGAACCTGAGACCAGAAACAGGCTACCTGAGGGCAATAACAAAATAAATGGTCTATTGATTCTGTATCCTCACAACAAAATCTGCAGAGCTTCGATGATTTTATGCCCAAAATATTCAACATTTTGTTGGTGGCAATAATTCTATATAATAATTTTAGCTGAAAAGCATGAAGTCTTGAATCCTGCATTGTTTTATATAACGGGATTTCTTATAAGTGTCCAGGTTAGAGTCCCGCTCCATGAAAGCGGCAGCTCTACCCTTTAGCTCAGTGCGGATGTTGCCTGTAATCCATGGCTTTTGGTTGGGGTACGTACGGTCACTGTGGGGACGATGTCATCAATGCACTTATTGATGAAGCCAGTGACTGATGTGGTGTACTCCTCAACACCATCGGAAGAATCTCGGAACATATTCCAGTCTGTGTTAGCAAAACAGTCCTGTAGCTTAGCATCTGCATCATCTGACCACTTCCATATTGAGTGAGTCCCTGGTATTTCCTGCTTTACTTTTTGCTTGTAATTGGGAATCAGGAGGATAGAGTTATGGTCAGATTTTCCAAATGGAGGGCGAAGGAGAGCTTTGTACACATCTCTGTGTGTGGAGTAAAGGTGGTCTAGAGTTTTTATCCCCTCTGGTTGCACATGTAACATGCTGGTAGAATTGAGGTAAAATGGATTTAAGTTTCCCTACATTAATGTCCCCGGCCACTAGGAGTGTCGCCTCTGGATGAGCATTTTCTTGTTTGCTTATGGCCTTATACAGCTGGTAAATAGACAGATATGAAAAATATAGATGACTACTGTCTTGGTAAATAGTGTGGTCTACAGCTTATCATGAGATACTCTACAGCTTATCATGAGATGCTCTACCTCAGGGGAGCAATATCTAGAGACTTCCTTAATATTAGATTTCATGCACCAGCTGTTATTGTCAAATATACACAGACCGCTACCCCTGGTCTTACCCGAGGCAACTGTTTGTCGTCGAAGGAATGAGCATTACACCGAGGCCTGTACTCTGACGCGGGATCGATTTGGAGGTGTAGGGTCCATCATAGTCTGGGGCGGTGTGTCACAGCATCATCAGACTGAGCTTGTTGTCATTGCAGGCAATCTCAGCGCTGTGCATTACAGGGAAGACATCCTCCTCCCTCATGTCGTACTCTTCCTGCAGGCTCATCCTGACATGATCCTCCAGCATGACAATGCCACCAGCCATACTGCTCTTTCTGTGCGTGATTTCCTGAAAGACAGGAATGTCAGTGTTCTACCATGGCCAGCGAAGAGCCCAGAACTCAAACTCATTGAGCATGTCTGGGATTGGATTGGAAGGTGAGGACTAGGGCCATTCCCCCCAGAAATGTCCGGGAACTTGCAGGTGCCTTGGTGGAAGAGTGGGGTAACATCTCCCAGCAAGAACTGGCAAATTTGGTGCCATCCATGAGGAGGAGATGAACTGCAGTACTTAATGCAGCTGGTGGCCACACCAGATACTGACTGTTACTTTAGATTTTGACACCCCCTTTGTTCAGGGACACATTATTCCATTTATGTTAGTCACATGTCTGTGGAACTTGTTCAGTTTATGTCTTAGTTGTTGAATCTTATGTTCATACAAATAATTACACATGTTATGTTATCTTAAAATAAACGCAGTTGACAGTGAGAGTACATTTCTTTTTTTTTTGCTGAGTTTACATCCCCGATATCTCTGTCTCTTCTTCATGCGAATGATGGGGATTTGGGCCTTGTCCGGTGTCTGAAGTTAATCCTTGGCATCCAACTCGTTAAAGATTTTTTTTTTGTCCAGTACGAGGTGAGTAATCGCTGTCCTGATATCCAGAAGCTCTTTTCGGTCATAAGATTTGTAAGTTGCTCTGGATAAGAGCGTCTGCTAAATGACTTAAATGTAAATGTAAATAAGAGATGGTGGCAGAAACATTATGTATAAAATAAGTAAAAAATAACATGAAAAAAAATCACAATAGCACAATTGATCCGACGCCATTGTATAATATATGGCAGAGGTTGAAAAGACATAACATATATGTTTTCTCAACAACAGGTTATGGTCAATAGTCATCAGCATACATGGACACACATGCTTTGTTTAATGGCAGTGACCGTTCATTGGTAAAAATAGAAAAGAGTAGAGGGCCTAGAGAGCTGCCCTGCAGTACACCACACTTTACATGTTTGACATTAGAGAAGCTTCCATTAAAGAAAACCCTCTGAGTTCTATTAAATAGATAGCTCTGAATCCATGACATGGCAGAGGTTGAAAAGCCTTAACACATATGTTTTCTCAACAACAGGTTTTGGTCAATAATATCAAATGCTGCACTGATATCTAACAGTACAGCTCCCACAACCTTCTTATTATCCATTTCCTTCAACCAATCATCAGTTATTTGTATCAGTGGAGTACATGTTGTGTGTCCTTCACTGTAAGCATGCTGAAAGTGTTGTTAATTTGTTCACAGAGAAGTAGCATTGTATTTGGTCAAACACCATTTGTTCCAACAGTTTGCTAAGAGCTGGCAGCAACCTGATAGGTCTGCGGTTAGAACCAGTAAAGGCTGTTTTACGGCTCTTGTTTAGTGGAATGACTTTAGCTTCCCTCCAGGCCTGAGGACAAAGACTTTAGTCTAGACACAGATTAAAAATATGACAGATAGGAGTGGTTATATACTCAGCTACCATCCTCAGTAGCTTTCCATCTAAGTTGTCAACGGCAGGAGGTTTGTCATTTTTGAACAATTTTTCCACCTCTCCCACACTTTACAAAATTACAATGCATTTCTTTCATTATTAGTTTTTTTAATGCATGATACAGTATTACTAAAAATGTGATCAATACATGTGGACTTTCTGGTTCAGTGTCTGTAAACACCCTGGTAGGTTGATTAGTCACCTGAACCAGATTACAGGCACTGGTTACAGTGAGAAGCTTCCTCTTGAGCAGACAGCTTGATGAAAACCAGTCAATATTCAGGTCCTCAAGGAAGTAGACCTCTCTGTTTATGTCACATACACTATCAAGCATTTCATACATATTATTTAATTACTGACTGTTAGCACTTGGTGGCCTATAGCAACACCGCAAAAAAAGGCTTTAGATGTGCCAAGTGAACCTGCAACCACAACACTTCAATAACACTTGACATAAGATCTTCTCTAGGCATTACAGGAATATGGCTCTGAATATACAGTATGTGGAAAAACATCCCCTATAAGCATTATTGTCTCTTCTATAGATGTTGTATCCTTGTATTGCTACTGCTGTACCATCAAATAAATTATATAGGTGAGTCTCAGAAATGGCTAATATATGAATGTTATCTGATGTTATAGCAAGTTATTGATTTCATGAACCTAAGGCTCCTAAATTAATATGGGCTATTTTCAGCCATTTCCTGAGTATCAGAGATAGACATAATACGGAAAAGAGAAAACAAAGCAAGAGAAAAAATATATACATTCAGCAGTCCATTAATCAGTTGGTGTGTGCATGTGCACTGACTGTTGCTTGCGAACCACTCAGCCTGGTCCAGTCCGGTGAGTATGATCCTCTCAGAGACATACTGCTGCTACAGGTAGGGATGCTCCAGATGTGTGTTTCATTGCTCCAGCAATGCGATTGCACTTTGTTGTAGTCTGGACTCTCTGATCAACAACAACAACTACTACTACGCATGGGCAATTCAGTGAATTAATTATGTGTCTGTGTTATGTGATTGAATGACCTATGTGTCTGGTCATAACGGAAATGCTTCTACAGCATAACAAATCAGCTGAGGGGCTGATACAGTGAGAGATGGGTTACACTTAAGCAATAAGGCCCGAGGAGGTGTGGTATATGGCCAATATACCACGGCTAAGGGCTGTTCTTATGCTCAACGGAATGCTGAGTGCCTGGATACAGCCATTAGCCGTGGTATACTGGTCATATACCACAAACCCCTGAAGTTCCTTATTGCTATTATAAACTGGAAACCAACATAATTAAAACAGTAAAAATATACTTTTGTCATATCTGTGGTATACAGGTGGTGGTGTACTGATATATAATTCCCCCCCCCGTCTTTTATTGTATATATTTCAATCTTTTTCTATTTTTAAATTAAATTTACCTTCCGGCAACCCGCCTCACCCAATGTGATACGGATCTGCTATTGTTATACCTTATAGCTAGAACCTCCATCAGGAGCTAGCCATCAGATGCTAACCAGCTAATTAGCTACTCGCTATTTAGTAATTGTTAGCCACTGCTAGTGGCCTTTACCTTTAGCTCAGACACCAGCCGCTTTTAGCTTGGATAATACTAGCAAGTCTGCACAGCACGATATCAACCCTGAGCATACCGGACTGCTCTTCTCCACTACATCACCAGATTCCTGCCGTAAGCTCTGGACCATTACTCCATATCATTGCAGCTAGCTAGCTGCTCCAGAGTGGCCCAGCCCCAAAGCTAGCCTTGAGCCAGGCCCACAACCCGGCCTGCTCAGTGGACCCTATGAACACTTGGCTACAAAGCTGATGCCTCACGGACTCTTCACCAACACGACTAGAAGCTACTACATCACTGGATCCCTTCTATAAGCTCTGAACCTAAATGACTACCGCCCTGTAGCACTCACCTCCGTCATCATGAAGTGCTTTGAGAGACTAGTCAAGGACCATATCACCTCCACCCTACCTGACACCCTAGACCCACTCCAATTTGCTTACCGCCCCAATAGGTCCACAGACGACGCAATCGCCATCACACTGCACTAACCCATCTGGACAAGAGGAATACCTATGTACAAATGCTGTTCAGGGAGGAGGTGAGGGCTCTCGTAGTGTGGTGTCAGGAAAATATCCTCACACTCAACAAAACAAAGGAGATGATCGTGGACTTCAGGAAACAGCAGAGGGAGCAGCCCCTATCTACATTGACGGGACAGTAGGGGAGAGGGTGGAGAGTTTTAAGTTCCTCGGCGTACACATCACAGACAAACTGAAATGGTCCACCCATACAGACAGTGTGGTGAAGATCGCGCAGCAGCGCCTCTTCAACCTCAGGAGGCTGAAGATAGTCGGCTTGTCACCAAAAACACTCAAACTTTTACAGATGCACAATCGAGAGCGTCCTGTCGGGCTGTTTCACTGCCTGGTACGGCAGCTGCTCCGCCCATAACCGGAAGGCTCTCCAGAGGGTAGTGAGGTCTGCACAACACATCACCGGGTGCAAACTACCTGCCCTCCCTCCAGGACACCTACACCACCCAATGTCACAGGAAGGCCAAAAAGATCAAGGACAACAACCACCCGAGCCACTGCCTGTTCACCCCGCTATCATCCAGAAGTTGAGGTCAGTACAGTTGCATCAAAGCTGGGACCGAGAGACTGAAAAACAGCTTCTATCTCAAGGCCATCAGACTGTTAAACAGCCACCACTAACATAGAGAGGCTGCTGCCAACATACAGACTCAACTCCAGCCACTTTAATAATGGAAAAATGTATGTAATCAATTTATCACTAGCCACTTTTTATTATATAATGTTTACTTACCCTACATTACTCATCTCATATGTATATACTGTACACTATACCATCTACTGCATCTTGCCATCCTGATGTAATTTATCACTAGCCACTTTAAACAATTCCACTTCATATAATGTTTTCATACCCTACATTACTCATCTCATATGTATATACTGTACTCTAAACCATCTACTGCATCTTGCCTATGCTGTTCCGCCATCACTCATTTATACAATATGTACATATTTGTATTCATTCCTTTACACTTGTGTGTACAAGGTAGTTGTTGTGAAATTGTTAGGTTATATTACTTGTTAGATATTACTGCATGGTCGGAACAAGAAGCACAAGCATTTCGCTACACTTGCATTAACACCTGCTAACCATGTGTATGTGACAAATAAATGTGATTTGACCTTTGCATCGTAAATAGCCACTCGGTAGCAGGGAGCTAACGCCCTCGTCCCGAAGCTTTCACCAGTTTGCCTCGAGCCAGGCGCATCTCCCGGATAGCAAACAAAATTACTCCAGCTACAATATTCTCTTTTGCCAATTAGCCTGGACCCCTTGTCAACACGGAGCCCTGCCGATCCACCACGACTGGTCTGCCGAGGTAAAGATAGCAGGACGGGGCTAGCAGAAGCGTCTTCATCGACTTCTGGCAAAGGCCGGTTGAGGGCACAACGGACATAACTTTATGTACGCCGTGTCACCCACTTGCTAGCATAGTAACGACTAACTAACGGCTTCCCTGTGTCATCTATTGCTGTTCACTGGACCCTATGATCACCTGGCTACAAAACTGATGCCTGCTGGACTTTTCATTAATCACTGTACTCCATTTAGTTTATCTGTCTGCCCCAGCCTTGAACTCAGGCCCTGTGTGTAGTTAACTGACCCTCTCTGCCCATTCATCGCCATTTTACCTATTGTTGTTGTCTTACCCGTTGTCTTAGCTCTCCCAATCAACCCCTGTGATTGCTTTATGTCTCTTTAAATGTCAATATGCCTTGTATACTATTGTTTAGGGTAGTTATCATTGTTCTATTTTACAGCGGGGCCCCTAGCCCCACTCAACATGCCTTAGATACCTCTTTGTCCTACCTCCCACACATGCGGTGACCTCACCTAGCATAACTAGTGCCTACAGAGATGCAACATCTCTCATCGTCACTCAATGCCTGGGTTTTCCTCCACTGTACCCGCACACTACCATGCCCGTCTGTACATTATGCCCTGAATCTATTCTACCATGCCCAGAAATCTGCTCCTTTTATTCTCTGCCCCCAACGCACTAGACGACCAGCCTTTAGCCGTACCCTCATCCTACTACTCCTCTGTTCCTCGGGTGGAGGTTAACCCAGGCCCTGTGTGTCCCCAGGCGATCTCATTTGTTGACTTCTGTAATCGTAAAAGCCTTGGTTTCATGCAGGTTAACATCAGAAGCCTCCTTCCTAAGTTTATTTTACTCACTGCTTTAGCACACTCCGCCAACCCTGATGTCCTTGCTATGTCTGAATCCTAGTTTATGAAGGCCACCAAAAATTCTGAGATTTTCATCCCCAACTACAACATATTCCATCAAGATTGAAACTCCTCCCCCTCTGTCAGTTCTATCTACTGCAGAGACAGCCTGCAGAGTTCTGTCATACTTTCCAGGTCTATGCCCAACCAGTTCAAGCTTCTAATTTTAAAAATGAATCTCTCCAGAAATAAGTCTCTCACTGTTGCCACCTGTTATATACCCCTCAGCTCCCAGCTGTGCCCTGTACACCATATGTGAATTGATTGATTATCTTCAGAGTTCGTTCTGCTAGGTGACCTAGCACTGGGACTGGGATATGCTTAACACCCCGGCCGTCCCACACTCTAAGCTAGATGCCCTCAATCTCACACAAATTATCAAGGAACCCACCAAGTACAATCCTAAATCCGTAAATAAGGACACCCTCATAGATATCATCCTGACCAGCTCTGCTGTCTTCAACCAGGATTTCAGCGATCACTGCCTCATTGCCTGCGTCCGTAATGGGTCTGCGGTCAAACGACCACCCCTCATCACTGAGCAGGCCTTTCTAATAGACCTGGCCCGGGTATCCTGGAAGGATATTGATCTCATTCTGTCAGCAGAGGATGCCTGGTTATTTTTTTAAAGTGCTTTCCTCACCATTTTAAATAAGCATGCCACATTAAAAAAATGGAACTAAGAACAGATATAGCCCTTGGTTCACTCCTTGACCAGTAAAAAAACATTCTGTGGCGTACTGCATTAGCGTTGAATAGCCCCCGCGATATGCAACTTTTCAGGGAAGTTAGAAACCAATATACACAGAAGGTTAGGAAAGCAAAGGCTAGATTTTTCAAACAGAAATTTGCAGCCTTTCCTAACCTTCTGTGTATATTGGTTTCTAACTTCCCTGAAAAGTTGCATATCGCGGGGGCTACTCAAACTCCCAAAAGTTCTGGGACACTGTAAAGTCCATGGAGAATAAGACCACCTCCTCCCAGATGTACTGAGGCTAGGAAACACTCACCACCAATAAATCTACGATAATCGATCACATGACTAGAATTTGAAACATTGTGATTTGAGAGACAAAGTAACAATAGCCTATTATCAAAGTGTTAGGCTATACTGGGCACTCACCATCATCACAATCATTATCAGCTTTCAGTGAGCAGGCTCTCTGGGTGAGGAGAGACATGGGAAGGCCTACCAAAAGAAAACGTCTGAAAACTAAAATGATGACATTTCAGACACAGAAATCCAATGTTTATATAAAATGCTTTCCCCCTACATTTTAAACAGTCTAATAAGTCCATGTAATATAGGAAAACATCACCAAATCCATTTGGTCTATGTAATTTCATTTAGTCTCATTATGATATGGAAAATGTAGGCTATTTCATATTTTACCATATTTGATTTGACTCTATAGGCTTTTATACTAAAAGATCTACCCAGCATCTTTTAAAACTTTTTATATTCACCTCATGTCTAAATAATTATTAACTTAAGATTCTCACCAACAGTGCAGAAGGCTATACATTGCACAAGACGAGTATAGGCCATTTTAAGAGATTTAAGAGAGAATGAATGCAAATGTATGTCGCTAATGAACAATAACTAGGCCCAATCAATTACCTTTGAACCAATCCTCTTTGAACTACCAGATCTGAATGAATGGGTTAGATGGATGGCTTTGATAGTCCAGCAATCGAATTGCAAATCGTTCATATGCTAATCTGCATTGCTACCCTCAGCATTCATTATTCTTAGGTCAGAACAAGCAACAGGGACTTCAGAGTTTCATAACCAGGAACGCAGCCCTGAAGACCAGGGACTGACGGGGACATATACTGAGAAAAATATAGCCCTTTCTAAAATAATTTCCTGAAATTCTACATGACTGGATACATTATAATAATATTTTTTTATACCACACAAATGACCAAAATGACAAGACACTGCAAAATTCATCTGAGAAAAATGAGCACCTAGCCTACTTGGACACGTCTTTATGACACATCCATTTCAACAAAATGGATGTTGTTCTCAACAACAATCTGTATGAGACCAGAATGTTAAGCACATTCTTGAAAGATTTGGACCTGAACTAGTTTTTAATGGCGATTCATTGCCATGTAGCCTTGTATTTTTTGGCTATTTTAAATAAAATGTTTTAGGCCCATTTCTTTTCTCCCCATATTTTTTTTTGTATTTTGGTAAGCTTTTTTGTTGATTAAAGGTTTTATAGTGAATTGATGTTAATGGAGAGTAAGAAAAATAGATAAAACAAAAATACATTGTAGAAACTAGATATTGGCTGTTTTTAGCCTTCGGCCCCTTCTATAAACACATTAACAAATATACAATATTCTGCTCATATGAACAAATCTATACAGGCCTGGGCTACAATATTTGTAGCCATACATGATTTAATGAAAAGCAGTAAACATACACATTTAATAACAGACTCAAATACAATCCTGCAAGTCTACAGCTGGCTCCATAGCTTCCCCAGCGCTCCACAGCTTCCTGGTGACTTAATGTAGCCTACGCATTGTGGCGGTGCTTCTCAACAGCAGAGCAGCACGGGGTGTGAAAGACAGAGAGGAAGAGTAACAGAAAGACAGAATGTCTGTTTTAGACAGTGTGTGAGAGACGGTATGGTGTTTGGCCTCAAACTCATCAGGAATCTGATTTGAGTGCAGCAGTGTCTGTACTGTGTCTCATATCACAGAGACTGAGGTCGGGAGATCTATCAGAATTAATGCAGGTGTTTCTTGTCTGCGAGTAGCTGTGTGTGGAAGTCGAGGGGTTATTGACTCTAACCTAAATAACCGTGTGTATAATGTTTGTGTGTTTTGGACTGCAAGTGGAACCCAACCACACTACTCACCTGAACTAAAGATAAACGTACTGTATTTGTGCTGGCTGCTGCTTGCGCGCGCCACACTCATAAATCATTTCAGCACATTAAGCAATGACATTCAGAAGCCAGTATTGATGATTGACATATTTATTAGTTTGATATCTTAACATACAGGCTAGGGCTTGACAACAGTAACAATACCTATTACTTATACAGAAATGAACCACCAGCAGCCGCGCCCTTTACAAAAGGCCTCTGACCTCAGAAAGCACATACACACGTATGGGTCAGATGCAGTGTGGTGTTGGGGTGAAGGTATGATGTAACCCTGTACAACTAGTTAGCTTTTTCAGACCCTGACTCAGGGTGGATCCTTCTCCCAGTCCCAAATCTAGCCTATTTCATTTGTCTCTACCCTCCACACCTTCCCTATACGCTTCTCCAGAACCTATGCCTTTACCACTTACACAACCCCTTTTTAATCCCCTGGATACTTCTGAGGAAGAAGACTATCTCTAGGATTGAGAACCAGCCCACTCTGGAAGACACTTTGGCATCACGATCTGTGGATAAAAACCCATAATATAACATAGTTATTTAAAAATCTTAATATTTCAAACTGATTCCTTTAAGTCAAACATCTCCTCAGCTGTGAGGAAAAACCTTGGGTGGTTGTGACACCATCACAAAGTGCTTTAAGAACATAAAACCACATAACATTAAGGACATGCTATGCTCTGAGAGAAAGAGATCTCTTTTTATACTGATGGGATGATAGAGCATGATTATAGCATAGATGCAGTAAAGAGATCAATCGAACTTGACCAAAATAATGGAATTGCCATGGGAATGCGTGGGGAAAAGATCACAAGTCTCTAAAAACCAGAGTATAATGCTGGTATGGATGTCAACCTTAACACATGTTCATGTCATCGTTACCAATCAACTGCATTACAGTTCAAATTTGACTACCTCGGTTTTCGGTATACTAGCTCTGCTAACCAGCTTATATACGAATGTGAGTTCTGCATTCCATGCAGCGAAATAACACAAAAATCGGACTTAAGCACCGACATTGTGGGCCTGTCACAATACAAAAAAGTCATGATATTTGTAACTGACGAATATCCACTTCGTTAGATCAGATTTGTTGAATGTGCGCCAGTCTGGTCAATGGAACATATGCATTCCATTTCCTCCTTCACCAAAACTGTACGTATATGGAAGACATTTCCAACATATCAAACATGCACACCCCCACCCCAGGTGAAAGCATGTAGCAGGGTTACAGGGTCTGATGCTGGGCTAAAAACCAAAACACAGACATCATTATTGCCTCATTTCAACACACACACAGCAAACCGCTTTCCGATACATCTGAATTGATACCAAAAATAGATGTGTTTATTTATATACCGTTTACATTATACCACAACCTAATACAGGTTCAAATGTCACAATATTACATTTACACAGCTCTGTGGAGGGGTGATATGGAAGGGTGTGACTGTTTGTGTGCGCTCAGGTAGTGGTGTATGCCTCACGCTGTGTGTGTGTGTGTGTGTATATATATATACATACACACACACACACACACACACATACATACGTATATATACATACATACATATGTATATACACATATATATTAGTCTTTTCTATGAACTGTTGGAATCATAGAAACACGTACAGTATCAGTAAAAGGTTTGGATACACCTACACTCATTCAAGGGTTTTCTTCATTTTCTACATTGTAGAATAACATTGAAGACGTCAAAACTATGAAATAACACATATGGAATCATGTAGTAACCAAAGAAGTGTTAAATCAAAATATATTTTCGATTCTTCAAAGTAGCCACCCTTTGCAACACTGTCATCAAGGCACACTCTTGGCATCCTCTCAACCAGCTTTATGGAGGAAGTCACCTGGAATACCTTTCCAACAATCTTGAAGGAGTACCCACATATGCGAAGCACCTGTTGGAGCTTTACAGTGTAGAAAATAGTAAAAATAAAGAAAACCCCTTGAATGAGTAGGTATGTCCAAAATTTCGACTGGTACTGTATATTAGGAAGCAAAGTGGAAAGAAGCATCGTTCTTGTTTAGAACAATCTGTTTACTGTATTGACCGAGGAGGAGGAGGAAATGCGCTGCTTGATTGACAGGGGTAGAGTCTTGGTGTGAGTGTGAATATGCCGCAAGAGGGACGACAGAGAAAACTATAAAAACTTTCCTTACGCGGCTTAGTGGCGTTTTAAAACTATTGTTGCAACTTTGGATGTTGAGACAAGGACATTGCACATGTCAATGTGAATTTGATTCATTGTGCAGCACTAACGTGCACACACACACACACACATACATACACACACACACACACACACACACACGTCATGTCCCAGTGTGTAGAGTGGTGATAGTAGGTGTGTAGGAGAGACTTCAGCAGAAGGGAAGGGACAAACATCACATTAATTTGTTTATTGGTTGTTGGTGTTTAAGAGCTGTGGTCTGGATTCTGAACTGGCTTTTCTCTTCTGCTTTTGTCCTGCTCAACCACCACAGATGTCCTTGACATGGACCAATGAAAGGACAGCACTGCTCACAAATACAGGATGTTGCATGTCAGAGTGTTGTTGGGAAGTGGAGTGTGGTTGTGTTAGCTAGGGAATGGAGTGTGTAATTGTTGTGGTAGCGCAGTACTAGGCCGGTCCATTTGCTGAGGAGGGTGTCTCTCTGTGGGGAGAGTGGAGGGTGGGGGTGGTGTCAGTGAAGAAGCAGGTACACAACACAGACAGACAGAAACACACTTACTTTGTGACGGTGGCAGGGCGATCTGTGAGAGGAGCAGCTGTGGCATTAAGCAGGTCTTCTCCACCCATCACCCTCTTTTTCTCCTTTTCCTTCTCTTTCATGTCAACCTCACTGTAAAAGTAGAAAGGCACAACTAAGAACATAGTTTGTGTCTCAAATAGCAGCCTATTTCTTGTAGAGGGCACTATTATTAGACAGAGCCCTATGCGGTAGGCCTATGTGGTTCTGGCCAAAAGTAGTGCACTATATAGGACTTTCTAGCCTTTTCAGATGTTCTCCTTGTAGACCTAGAGTAGAGAGGAATAGTGATAGGGTCAGAGAGGAACGGAGGGATGTCCAGCCAAAGGTCACACACACACAAACAGTTATCATGCAGCTGCACACAAAGTTCAATGCCTTATTAACAGAATTAACATGTGGCCAACACATACCATTGGTTTTTGGTCTGCAAAGTGTTGTACACTCTAACACACTCCCAATGCAACAAACACAGGCAACACACTCAGTGGTTGGAGACCTCATACACTACATAAGGAGGAGAGGGGAGGAAATGGGGGATTGGACGAGAGAGAGGAGACGAAATTAGAGAGTAGAGGAGAGGAAGAGAAGGAAAGGAAAAGAGGTGGGAGGGATGAGTATTGGAACGGTGGGAAGGAGAGAAGGTGAGATGAGTGGTGTAGACAGTAAGGCAGGGAGGGGAACATACTTCGACCAGGCACCAGAACGAATCAGTTGGGAGGGGCCTTTTTTCACGGGACCTCCCATCTGTGCACTTGCATTCACAATTTTTTGAATAGATGTAATAGTAAAGACCATAGGCAGCTGCTGAGTTTCAAGTCTGGGGAAGCTTACAATTTATCCTACCAATCTGCGAACCAGTTATGGATTATTTTTACATGCGCATTTTTCATGGAACAGTTTAATTTCAAAAATGTTTGTATCTCAAAATCATTGTCACGTAGTTAATAATAAAAGTACAATTATAAAAGTCAAAAAATGTAAATGACACTATTGGGAGAGCACGAGCCTCTGCCATATGGACACATTGATACTGTGATCCACTTGCAGCTAAAGAAATGAGAGCATAACTCAGATGTAGCAGTAGGCCTATAAGTTCCATCGTCAAGTCAAATACATTGGCCGACATATAAAAACAGCAGAAAATATCCTGATGAAAATTCTGGTTGTCAAATCAACCAGAATGTTCTGCCTCCCTTTCTGTCTGTCTTGAACTATTGCTAGTGAAGTGGAACATTCTAGGAACCAAAATGTTGCTGGTTCAAATCCCGAGCTGACTTGGTGAAAAATCTGCCAATTGAGCAAGGCACTTATCCTAACCGCAGAGTTGTGTGAGCTCGGGACAGTAAGCTGTTTATGATGTTTCCACTGGGATCATCAGATCGTGATATTTAGCTCTTTCACGCGGCTTGGTGATAAGCGAGGCAAGGAGTTTTCAAAAGATATTTCAAATACTGAGGAACTATCATTCGCAATGGATGCTAAAAATAAACTTGCTTGACTTGTGGTGCACATGGTGAGTCAAGATAATCAGAAATAAGACGGTGCCAAATGAGTACTTTCATACATACAGTGCATTTGGAAAGTATTCAGACCCCTTGACTTAACAAAATGTGTTACGTTACAGCCTTAGTGGATTCAATTATTTTTTCCCTCCATCAATCTACACACAGCCCATAAATGACCAAGCGAAAACAGAGACATTTTTGCAAATTTCTTAAATAAACAAAAACAGAAATACCTTAAGTATTCAGACCCTTTGCAATGAGACTAAATTGAGCACAGGTGCATCCCGTTTCCATTGATCATCCTTGAAATGTGGTAAATTCAATTGATTGGGCATGATTTGGAAAGGCACACTCCTGTCTATATAGTACAAGTCAAGTTTGGATACACCTACTCATTCAAGGGTTTTTCTTTAATTGTACTATTTTATACATAATAATAATAATAATAATAGTGAAGACATCAAAACTTTGAAAAAACACACATGGAATCATGTAGTAACCAAAAGTGTTAAATCAAAATATGTTTTACATTTGAGATTCTTCAAAGTAGTCACCCTTTGCCTTGACAGCTTTGCACACGCTTGGCATTCTCTCAACCTGCTTCACCTGGAATGCTTTTCCAACAGTCTTGAAGGAGTTCCCCCATGTGCTGAGCACCTGTTGGCTGCTTTTCCTTCACTCTGCGGTCCAACTCATTCCAAACTATCTCAATTGGGTTGAGGTCAGGTGATTGTGGAGGCCAGGTCATCTGATACAGCACTCCATTACCTTCTTCTTGGTCAAATAGCCCTTAAATAGCCTGGAGGCGTGTTGGGTCATTGTCCTGTTGAAAAACAAATGATTGTCCCACTACGCGCAAACCAGATGGGATGGCGTATAGCTGCAGAATGCTGTTGTAGCCATGCTGGTTAAGTGTGCAGTCATGCAGTCTCCTCTGAACAGTTGATGTTGAGATGTCTGTTACCTGAACATTTATTTAGGCTGCAATTTCTGAGGCTGGTAATTCTAATGAACTTATCCTCTGCAGCAGAGGTGACTCTGGGTCTCCGTTTACTGTGGCGGTCCTCATGAGAGCCAGTTTCATCATAGCGCTTGATGGTTTTTGTGACTTCACTTGAAAAAACTTTCGAAGTTCTTGACATTTTCTGGATTGACTGACCTTCATGTCTTAAAGTAATGGACTGTCATTTCTCTTTGCTTATTTGAGCTGTTCTTGCCATAACATAGACTGGGTATTTTACCAAATAGGGCTACCTTCTGTATATACGAACCCTACCTTGTTACAACACAAGTGATTGTCTCAAATGCATTGAGGAAAGAAAATCCACAATTGAACTTTTAACAGGTTGAGCTAACATGTGCTAATGTGATTAGCATGACAATTGTAAGTAACAGCAAACTTTCCAGGACAGACATGTCTTATATGGGCAGAAAGCTTAAATTCTTGTTAATCGAACTGCACTGTACCATTCACAGTAGCTATTACAGTGAAAAAAATACCATGCCCTTGTTTGAGGAGAGTGCACAACAACAAAAATGATCACGCCAACTGGTTAGAAACGTTCACCTCTGAATTGAAGATGACTTCAATTCAGTAATCTTGATATGATTTTTCATACCGGAGGGTCCCAGAGATAAAATGTAGCGTAGTTTTGTTTGATAAAATCATTTTTTATATTAAAATGTAGTAACTGGGTTCTATAGTTTGAACCCCTACTGTCTCTGGCTCCGCACCCACCCCGCCCGGCCATCTAGATGTGTGAAAATGTGTGTATGAGCTAATGATCTATCATGTAGGACATTACTGGGAGTGTGTACACTTAAATGTTGTATTACCTTATCATTTTTGTATATTATCTATAGTTATGTACTTGAAAATATGTATCAATTGTATCAACTGACCAAAATAAAGGTGAAATAAAAATTCAGCACATTTGGGCAAACTTGATACAAAATATTGTCCAGTATTGCAATGCTTCACTGGATCAATTTGAAACTGCACACACTGCTGGCATCTAGTGGCAAAAACCCAAATTGCACCTAAACTGCAATATTATATTATCGCCTTTCTCGATGGAACAAAAACAATTTTGAAAACGCATGTTTTTTGTGTTTGTAGTATCTTTTACCAAATCTAATGTGTTATAGAAAAATTCATCCATGCTTTTGTCACTTCTAGGTTAGACTACTGCAATGCTCTACTTTCCGGCTACCCGGATAAAGCACTAAATAAACTTCAGTTAGTGCTAAATATGGCTGCTAGAATCCTGACTAGAACCCCAAAAAATGTATCATATTACTCCAGTGCTAGCCTCCCTAAACTGGCTTCTTGTCAAGGCAAGGGCTGATTTCAAGGTTTTACTGCTAACCTACAAAGCATTACATGGGCTTGCTATTACCCATCTCTCTGATTTGGTCCTGCCGTACATACCTACATGTACGCTACGGTCACAAGACGCAGGCCTCCTAATTGTCCCTAGAATTTCTAAGCAAACAGCTGGAGGCAGGGCTTTCTCCTATAGAGCTCAATTTTTATGGAATGGTCTGCCTTCCCATGTAAGAGACTCTGCCTACCCAAACTCGGTATCAACCTTTAAGTCTTTACTGAAGACTCATCTCTTCAATGGGTCATATGATTGAGTGTAGTCTGGCCCAGGAGTGGGAAGGTGAGCGGAAAGGCTCTGGAGCAACGAAACGCCCTTGCTGTCTCTGCCTGGCCAGTTCCCCTCTTTCCACGGGGATTCTCTGCCTCTAACCCTATTACAGGGGCTGAGTCACTGGCTTACTAGGGCTCTTTCATACCGTCCCTGGGAGGGGTGCGTCACTTGAGTGGGTTGAGTCACTGATGTGATCTTCCTGTCTGGGTTGGCGCCCCCCCTTGGGTTGTGCCGTGGCGGAGATCTTTGTGGGCTATACTCGGCCTTGTCTCAGGATGGTAAGTTGGTGGTTGAAGATATCCCTCTAGTGGTGTGGGGGCTGTGCTTTGGCAAAGTGGGTGGGGTTATATCCTTCCTGTTTGGCCCTGTCCGGGGGTGTCCTTGGATGGGGCCACAGTGTCTCCTGACCCCTCCTGTCTCAGCCTCCAGTATTTATGCTGCAGTAGTTTCTGTGTCTGGGGGGGCTAGGGTCAGTTTGTTATATCTGGAGTACTTCTCCTGTCCTATCCGGTGTCCTGTGTGAATTTAAGTATGCCCTCTCTAATTCTCTCTTTCTTTCTCTCTCTCTGAGGACCATGCCTCAGGACTACCTGACATGATGACTCCTTGCTGTTTGGGGTTTTAGGCTGGGTTTCTGTACAGCACTTTGAGATATCAAATCAAATGTATTTATATAGCCCTTCGTACATCAGCTGATATCTCAAAGTGCTGTGCAGAAACCCAGCCTAAAACCCCAAACAGCAAGCAATGCAGGTGTAGAAGCAAGGTGGCTAGGAAAAACTCCCTAGAAAGGTATCAGCTGATGTACGAAGGGCTATATAAATACATTTGATTTGAATTTGATTTATATTCTCCGACATCAATTTCACATTTCTAAACTACGAAGTGTTTCATTTCAAATGGTATCAAGAAAATACATATCCTTGCTTCAGGTTCTGAGTAATTTAAGGGGAAAATTTGAAAAAAAGGGTCCAATCCTTAAGGGGTGTTAACAAGGCACACCTTTTATTTCAAATGCATTCCAGGTAACTACCCCATGAAGCTGGTTGAGAGAATGCCAAGAGTGTGCAAAGCTGTCATCAAGGCAAAGGATGGCTACTTTGAAGAATATCAAATATTTTTGGGTTTGTTTAACACTTTTTTGGTTACTACATGATTCCATGTGTTATTTTATAGTTTGATGTCTTCACTATTATTCTACAATGAAGAACATCGTCAAAATAAATAAAAACCCTGTGTCCAAACTTTTGACTGGTACTGTAGTTGACAGTGCATGTCAGAGCAAAAACCAAGTCATGAGGTCAAAGGAATTTTCTGTAGAGCTCTGAGACAAGAATGTGTCGAGGCAGATCTCTGGGGAAGAGTACCAAAAAATGCCTGCAGCATTGAAGGTTTCCAACACAGTGGTCTCCATCATTCTTAAATTGAAGAAGTTTGGAACTAGAGGTCGACAGATTGTGATTTTTCAACGCCGATACTGATTATTGGAGGACCAAAAAAAGCTGATCAGCCAATTTTTTTAATGTATTTGTAATAATGACAATTACAACAATACTGAATGAACACTTATTTTAACTTAATATAATACATCAATAAAATCAATTTAGCCTCAAATAAATAATGAAACATGTTAAATTGGTTTAAATAATGCAAAAACAAAGTGTTGGAGAAGAAAGTAAAAGTGCAATATGTGCCATGTAAAAAAGCTAACGTTTAAATTCCTTTCTCAGAACATATGAAAGCTGGTCGTTCCTTTTAACATGAGTCTTCAATATTCCCAGGTAAAACGTTTTAGGTTGTAGTTATTATAGGAATTATATGACTATTTCTCTATATACCATTTGTATTTCATATACCTTTGACTGTTGGATGTTCTTATAGGCACTTTAGTATTGCCAGTGTAACAGTATAGCTTCCGTCCCTCTCCTCGCCCCTACCAGGGCTCAAACCAGGAACACAGACAACAGCCATCCTCGAAGCATCGTTACCCATCGCTCCACAAAAGCCGCGGCCCAGAGCAAGGGGAACAACTACTCCAAGTCTCAGAGCGAGTGACGTTTGAAACGCTATTAGCGCGCACTCCGCTAACTAGCCAATTCACATCGATTACACCAGCCTCATCTCGGGAGTTGATAGGCTTGAAGTCATGAACAGCTCAATGCTTGAAGCACAGCGAAGAGCAGCTGGCAAACGCACGAAGGTGCTGTTTGAATGAATGCCTACGATCATGCTGCCGCCTACCATCGCTCAGTCAGACTGCTCTATTAAATATCAAATCATAGACTTAATTATAACATAGGACCCCACCCTGTGCAACTGGGTACTGGACTTTGACGGGCCACCCCCAGGTGGTGAGGGTAGGTAACAACATCTCCACCCCGCTGATCCTCAACACTGGGGCCCCACAAGGGTGCGTTCTGAGCCCTCTCCTGTACTCCCTGTTCACCCACGACTGTGTGGCCATGCACGCCTCCAACTCAATCATCAAGTCTACAGACGGGGGTGGTACAGTGGTAGGCTCGATTACCAACAACGGCGAGATGGCCTACAGGGAGGAGGTGAGGGCCCTCGGAGTGTGGTGTCAGGAAAATTACCTCACACTCAACGTCACAAAACAAAAAGGAGATGATCGTGGACTTCAGGAAACAGCAGAGGGAGCACCTCCTCTATCCACATCGACGGGACAGTAGTGGAGAGGGTAGTAAGTTAAGTTCCTCGGCGTACACATCACGGACAAACTGAATTGGTCCACCCACACAGACAGCATCGTGAAGAAGGCGCAGCAGCGCCTCTTCAACCTCAGGAGGCTGAAGAAATTCGGCTTGTCACCAAAAGCTCACAAACTTCTATAGATGCACAATCGAGAGCATCCTGTCGGGCTGTATCACCGCCTGGTACGGCAACTGCTCCGCCCACAACCGTAAGGTATTCCAGAGGGTAGTGAGGTCTGCACAACGCATCACCGGGGCCAAACTACCTGCCCTCCAGGACACCTACACAACCCGATGTCACAGGAAGGCCATAAAGATCATCAAGGATAACAACCACCCGAGCCACTGCCTGTTCACCCCACTATCATCCAGAAGGCGAGGTCAGTACAGGTGCACCAAAGCAGGGACCGAGAGACTAAAAAACAGCTTCTATCTCAAGGCCATCAGACTGTTTAACAGCCACCACTAACATTGAGTGGCTGCTGCCAACATACTGACTCAACTCCAGCCTCTTTAATACTAGCCACTTTAAACAATGCCACTTCATATGTTTACATACCCTACATTACTCATCTCATATGTATATACTGTACTCGATACCATCTACTGCATCTTGACTATGCCGTTTTGTACCATCACTCATATATTTTTATGTACATATTCTTCATCCCTTTACACTTGTGTGTATAAGGTAGTTGTGAAATTGTTAGGTTAGATTACTCATTGGTTATTACTGCATTGTCGGAACTAGAAGCACAAGCATTTCGCTACACTCGCATTAACATCTGCTAACCATGTGTATGTGACAAATAAAATTTGATTTAATATGGTCAAATCCAGGAAACTATCATTTCAAAAACAAAACGTTTATTCTTTCAGTGAAATACGTAATCGTTCCGTATTTTACCTAACGGATGGCATTCCTAAGTCTAAATATTGCTGTTACATTGTACAACCTTCAATGTCATGTCATAATTAGGTACAATTTTGGCAAATTAATTACGGTCTTTGTTATGAATAAATGGACTTTACACCGTTTGCAACGAGCCAGGTGGGCCAAACTACTGCATATACCCTGACTGCTCACACGGAACGCAAGAGAAGTGACACAATTTCCCTAATTATAAGAAATTCATGTTAGCAGGCAATATTAACTAAATATGCAGGTTTAAAAATATATACTTGTATATTGATTTTAAAGAAAGGCATTGATGTTTATGGTTAGGTTTGGTGCAATGACAGTGCTAAATCGCCCGTTTGGCGAAGTAGGCTGTGATTTCGATGAGAAACTAACAGGCACCGCATCGATTATATGCAACGCAGGACACGCTAGATAAACTAGTAATATCATCAACCATGTGTAGTTAACTAGTGATTATGTTTAGATTGTTTTTTTATATGATAAGTTTAATGCTAGCTAGCCACTTACCTTGGCTTCTTGCTGCCCTCGCGTAACAGGTAGTCAGCCTGCCATGCAGGCTCCTCATGGAGTGCAATGTAAGGCAGGTGGTTGGAGCATTGGACTAGTAACCGGAAGGTTGCAAAAACAAAATCCCCGAGCTGACAAGGTAAAATTGTCGTTCTGCCCCTGAACAAGGCAGTTTACCCACCGTTCCTAGGCCGTCATTGAAAATAAGAATGTGTTCTTCACCTCTTGAAGCTAGGGGGCACTATTGTTACATTTGGAAAAATAACATTCCCAAAGTAAACAGCCTATTTCTCATGACCAGATGCTAGAATATGCATATAATTGACAGATTAGGATAGAAAACACTAAAGTTTCCAAAACTGTAAACATAGTCTGTGTATAACAGAACTGATATTGCAGGCGGAAGCCTGAGGATAATCCAATCAGGAAGTGCCTCTTATTTTGAAACTTCTGTGTTCCTATGCGTGCCTGTCCTGCATTTAAAGGGATATCAACCAGATTCCTTTTTCTGTGGCTTCCCTAAGGTGTCAGTCTTCAGACATAGTTTCAGGCTTTTATTTTGAAAAAATGAGCGTGAAGGATCACATTGCGTAAGTGGATAGGTGGGGGCTCTCAGAGTGAGTTGGTGCTCAATTGAGTAAAACGGCCATTGTTCCTCCCGCTGTTATGGAAAAAGCTACACACTCGGTTGATAGATTATCGAATATATATTTTAAAAACTACCCGGGGAATGATTATAAAAAATGTTTGACATGTTTCTGTGGACATTATGAAGACTATTTGGAATTTCCGTCTGCGTTGTCATGACAGCTCTTTCCTGTGGATTTCTGAACATAACGTGCCAAACAAACGTCGGTATTTTGGGTATAAAAATAATCTTTATGGAACAAAAGGAACATTTGCTGTGTAACTGGGAGTCTCGTGAGTGAAAACATCCAAAGATCAAAGGTAAATGGTTAATTTGATTGCTTTTCTGATTTTCGTGACCAAGCTTCCTGATGCTAAGTGTACATAATGCTATGCTAGGCTATCGATAAACTTACAAACGCTTGGATTGCTTTCGATGTAAAGCATAATTTCAAAATCTGAGACGACAAGGTGATTAACAAAAGGCTAAGCTGTGTTTCAAAATATTGCACTTGTGATTTCATGAATATTTTCTAGTAATATTATTTGACTGTTGCGCTATGCTATTCAGCGTTGCTGATGTCAATTATCCCAGATGGGTGGTTCAGAGAGGTTAACTGACATGCCTAGTTAAATAAAGGTGTAAGAAATATATATATATTAAAAAAACTTGAAATCGGGTGTTCAAAAATACAGATTTCCGATTGTTATGAAAACTTGAAATCGGCCCTTCCGATTAATCGGTAGACCTCCATTTGGAACCACCAAGACTCTTCCTCGAGCTGGACGCCTGGCCAAACTGAGCAATCGGCGGAGAAGGGCCTTGGTCAGGGAGGTGACCTAGAAGCCAATGGTCACTGAGAGAGCTCCTCTGTGGAGATGGGAGAACCTTCCAGAAGGACAATCATCTCTGCAGCACTCCACCAATCAGGCATACATTATAGCATGGCCAGACGGAAGCCATCCCTCACTTTAATAACTCTACCTACCTGCTTCCGTACCGCTACCCCCTGTTTATAGCACCGCTACTGTTATTTACTGCTGCTCTTTAATTATTTGTTATTCTTACTTTTTTTTGGGGGGGGGGGGGGGTATTTTCTTAAAAATGCATTGTTGGTTAAGGGCTTGTAAGTAAGCATTTCACTGTACGGTTATATTCGGCATGTGACAAATACAATTTGATTTGACTAAACAGCCCACTTGTAGTTTGCTAAAAGGCACCTTAAGGACTCGGACTATGAAAAACAAGAATCTCTGGTCTGAACTCTTTGGCCTGAATGCCAAGCATCATGTCTGGACGAAACCTGGCACCATCCCTACGGTGAAGCATGGTGGTGGCAGCCTCCAACCTGACAAGAGTTTGAGAGGATCAGCAAAGAAGGGAGAAACTCCCCAAATACAGGTGTGCCAAGTTTGTAGCATCATACCCAAGAAGACAAAGCTGTAATCGCTGCCAAAAGGTGATTCAACAAAGTACTGAGTAAAAAGTCTGAATACTTACATAATTGTGATCAGTTAAAAAAATATCGATTTGCAAAAATGTCTAAAACCTGTTTTTGCTTTGTCATTATGGTTTATTGTGTGTAGATTAACGAGGGACCGTCACGTAACAAAATGCGGAAAAGGTGAAGGGGTCTGAATTCTTTCCAAATGCACTGTATATACCTGTTGAAGCCAGCTCTCTCGTTCTTGACATTCATGTTAAGTCTGATGGTCTCCAGTCCGGCGGTTGTGACGATGGTCTCTGTAGTGACCATTTCCTTGGATACTATCTCCATAGTAACAGATTCAGTCTTTTCTTCCTCTTCCTCGCTGTCTGAGCCTCCTGATGAAGAGGTGTCTGATGCTACCAGAGGAGCCTTCCTCGCCACACAAACACTCCACACACATGCTGCAGAGAAAACACACAATTATACACACATGCTCTGCAAAGTGCATTAGGAACACCTGCTCTTTCCATGACAGACTGACCAGCTATGATCCCTCATTAAATTAAATTGTTAAATTCACTTCAATCAGTGTAAATGAAGGGGAGGAGACAGGTTAAAGAAGGATTTTTACATCTTGAGACAACTGAGACATGGATTGTGTACGTGTGCCATTCAGAGTGTGAATGGGCAAGACAAAAGATTGAAGTGCCTTTGAATTGGGTATGGTAGTAGGTGCCAAGCACACCGGTTTGAGTGTGTTAAGAACTGCAACACTGCTGGGTTTTTCAACAATTCCTGTGTGTATCAAGAATGATCCACCACCCAAAGGACATCCAGCAAACTTGACAACTGTGTGTAGCATTGGAGTCAACATTGGCCAGCATCCCTGTGGAACACTTTCGACACCTTGTAGAGTCTATGCCCCGACGAATTGAGGCGGTTCTGAGGACAAAAGGGGGTGCAACTCAATATTAAGGAAGGTGTTCCTAATGTTTTGTACACTCAGTGTACACAAACACAAATCACAATGCAGGGAGAGTACACAGACTTACGGTTCCTTCCCTGGCTGGGTTTAGCTTTGTCTGACCCACAGATCTCCGAGTCCACTGGAGAAGTGCATCTCAAACCTGTCTCTGAACTGAACACACACAAACACACGTGTCAGAATATAATCCTATACATAAGCAGCAGAAGGTTAAAAAAAGATGGGCTGAAACATGGCTGTACTCACCAGCAAAAGGGCTGAAAGTCAGTGAACTTGGCCCAGCCCTTCTCAGCCTCTGTAGTTACAGGCTGTGGGGCGGGACTTCCCCATGCGTCTACGGCCACTCCGTGCTTGGGGGCAGGGCTGTCCCATGGGTCTAAGCCCACTCCAGGCTTGGTTGCGGGGCTACCCCATGGGTCTACGCCCACTCCAGGCTTGGGGGCAGGGCTACCCCATGGGTCTACGCCCACTCCAGGCTTGGGGGCAGGGCTACCCCATGGGTCTACGCCCACTCCAGGCTTGGGGGCGGGGCTAACCCATGGGTCTACGCCCACTCCAGGCTTGGGGGCGGGGCTACCCCATGGGTCCACTCCAGATGAGGGGGAGTTAAAGTTCACCTCCCCGAAACTAGCCGCCCAGCCAGGGCCTGAGAGAAACGACAACTCAGAAAAAGCACCAGACACACAAAAACTTCTACTACAGCAACACACAACCAAAGAAAACACCCCACAGCAAACCCATGAAATACCCCCACACAAGCAGACCTGGCATCAAATAATCATCCTTACTCTGTGCAGTCTCTGTCTGGCTGATGTTCTTGCTGTGTTCAGTCTGACCTGTGACCTCATTAGGCACCTCCCCCTCTGTGTCAGAACCTGTTGACTTATTAGGAGTATCGCTCATCCCATCACTCTGTGGCCCCCCAAACCTGAGAAACCAAGAGAGAGCATTACGTGTGTGTGTGTGTGTGTGTGTGTGTGTGTGTGTAGATCTCCAGTCTAAATTGGTTCACTCTGTTTTCAAAGAATTTTCCTAAGCATCAGGAAAAGCAAATTCTAGTATATTCAAGGTTTAAAAAGGCTCCTAAAGTCTGTAACTTTAAAATGTCAGATTTGATTTTCCCTAACAAAAAAGATGCATTAACCCACAAACATTTCCATTAACTATAATCCACATTTCCTGTTGAAGGATTATTTTCCTGCCGTGAGAAGCAGGCTCAAATTAAGATAGCATATATGTAGGCCTGTGAATGTGTGTACAAAGTCCCAGTGTGTTGTATTGTTAATGAGTTTCTGTGTACCTGGTCCTAGACTTGGTGTGCATAGTATAGTTGATCTCTCTCTCCTCCCAGATGTCTTCTTCCTCGCTGTCATCAAACAACTGGATCTTCTCTTTAGTGCAGGCCTCAAATGCTGCAGTCTTAGCCTGTGAGCGAACGCAAACACAACAATGTATACGTATAGATTCCCTGCATGAGAGTACTCCAAGAGCATTTTAGGTAATGACAGACAGTCAATTTCAAAACTGGAAGCGCATATGAGGTAGAGGCTATTGACTCAGTCACTCACAGTGTCCTCTGTGTCCACGTTGAAGTTGATCTCTTTGATCCGGTCAAAAGTGGCGCTGCAGCACAGAACATACACACTCAGTCATAATCAAGTCAGAACCACTTAAGGAATTTAGGTTTTAAAGTTCTTCGGCGTACACATCACAGACAATCTGAAATGGTCCACCCACACAGACAGCGTGGTGAAGAAGGTGCAGCAGCGCCTCTACAACCTCAGGAGGCTGAAGATAGTCGGCTTGTCACCAAAAACACTCAAACTTCTACAGATGCACAATCGAGAGCATCCTGTCTGGCTGTATCACTGCCTGGTACGGCAGCTGCTCCGCCCATAACCGGAAGACTCTCCAGAGGGTAGTGAGGTCTGCACAACGCATCACCGGGTGCAAACTACCTGCCCTCCAGGACACCTACACCACCCGATGTCACAGGAAGGCCATAAAGATCATCAAGGACAACAACTACCCGAGCCACTGCCTGTTCACCCCGCTATCATCCAGAAGGCAAGGTCAGTGCAGGTGCATCAAAGCTGGGACCGAGAGACTGAAAAACAGCTTCTATCTCAAGGCCATCAGGCTCTTAAACAGCCACCACTAACATTGAGTGGCAGCTGCCAACATACTGACTCATCTCCAGCCACTTTAATAATGGAAAAATGTATGTTATCAATTTATCACTAGCCACTTTATATTATATAATGTTTACTTACCCTACATTACTCATCTCATATGTATATACTGTACTCTATACCATCTACTGCATCTTGCCTATGCCATTCGGCCATCACTCATTTATATATTTTTATGTACATATTCATTCCTTTATACACACAAGTGTAAGGTAGTTGTTGTGGAATTGTTAGGTTATATTACTTGTTAGATATTACTGCATGGTCGGAACTAGAAGCACAAGCATTTCGCTACACGTGCATTAACACCTGCTAACCATGTGTATGTGACAAATACATTTGTTTGATTGAACTTACTTGATGTCACGTTTGTGCGTCTTACCTGATGTTGTCGCCGTGTTCTGAGAACTCGTCGTCATTGAAGCCAAACTGATCCACAAAGTTAGCAGTCATCTGCTGGATTTGGTAGTCTGAGAATGTCTGTAAGATATCAGTCATATAAAACAGACCCATGGTAGCTACCAGGACAGAGTAGGAGCAGTAGTTGGCTCTCTAAATTCGTGTACCTGTTGCAGTGAAAGCTCTTTGGGGAAGGGACTCTGTCGGTCATCGTCTTCACTGGAGGAGCGCAGGTTGTGAGACACCTGGAACATACAGAAGCCAGGGGTTTTACACGTGTGTGTATATATACACTGAACAAAAAATAAAACGTAAGTTGTAAAGTGTTGGTTGTTTCATGAGCTGAAAAGATCCTAGAATTGTTTTATTTATTTCTTATCTCTCAAATTTAGTGCAAAAATGTGTTGTTTACATCCCTGCAAGTGAACATGTCTCCTTTACCAAGATAATCTATCCACCTGACAGGTGTGGCATATCAAGAAGCTGATTAAACAGCATGATCATTACACAGGTACATCTTGTGCTGGGGACAATAAAAGCCACTAAAATGTGCAGTTTTGTCACACAAAGCCACAGATGTCTCAAGTTTGGCGGGAGCGTGCAATTGGCATGCTTACTTCAGGAATGTCCACCAGAGCTGTTTCCAGAGAATTGAATGATCATTTCTCTACCATAAGCCGCTTCCAACGTCATTTTAGAGAATCTGGTGAACCGGCCTCACAACCGCAGACCACGTGTAACCACGCCAGCCCAGGACCTCCACATCTGGATTCTTCACCAGCTGGATCCTCTCAGACCAGCCACCCGGACAGCTGATGAAACTGAGGAGTATTTCTGTATGTAATAAAGCCGTTTTGTGGGGAAAAACTCATTTGGATTGCTTGGGCCGGGCTCCCCAGTGGGTGGGTGGGTGTATGCCCTCCCAGGCCCACCAATGGCTGCGCTCTTGCCCAGTCATGTGAAATCCATCGATAAGGACCAAATGTATTTATTTAAATTGACTGATTTCCTTATATGAACTGAATTTCAGTAAAATCTTAGAAATTGTTGCATTTATGTGGTATGCAGAGTTCCCCCTTCATTTAGATGCTAAATAAAATATTATATATCAAATAAAAAAATAAAAAAGTGTTCGGAGAGTATTCCGACCCCTTGACTTTTTCCAAAATGTTGTTACGTTACAGCCTTATTCTAAAATTAATTAAATGTTTTTAAAAACAATCTACACACAATACCCCATGATGACAAAGCAAAAACAGGTTAAATGTTTTTGTAAATTGATAAAAATACCTTATTTACATAAGTATTCAGAACCTTTACTATGAGGCTAGAAATTGAGCTCGGGTGCATCCTGTTTCCATTGATCATCCTTGAGATGTTTCTACAACTTTGAGTCCACCTCTGGTAAATTCAATTGATTGGACATGATTTGGAAAGGCACACACCTGTTTATATAAAAAGGTCCCACAGTTGACAGTGCATGTCAGAGCAAAAACCAAGCCATGAGGTTGACGGAATTGACCGTAGAGCTCCGAGACAGGATTGTGTCGAGGCACAGATCTGGGGAACAGTAGCAAAACATTTCAGCAGCATTGAAGGTCCCCAAGAAGACAGTGGCCTCCATCCTTAAATGGAAGAAGTTTGGAACCACCAAGACTCTTCCGAGAGCTGGACACCCAACCAAACAGAGCAATCAGGGGAGGAAGGCCTTGGTCAGGGAGGTGAACAAGAACCCGATGGTCACTGACAGAGCTGCAGAGTTCCTCTGTGGAGATGGTAGAACCTTCCAGAAGGACAACCATCTCTGCAGCACTCCACCACTCAGGCCTTTATGGTAGAGAGGCCAGACAGAAGCCACTCCAAGCATCAAGCTCGGGGGGTGTTTCTCAGCGTCAGAGACTGGGAAAACTAGTCAGGATCGAGGGAAAGATGAATGGAGCAAAGTACAGAGATCCTTGATGAAAATATACTCCAGAAAGCTCAGGACCTCAGACTGGGTTCATCTTCCAAAAGGACAATGACACTATGCACACAGCCAAGACAACACAGGAGTGGCTTCAGGACAAGTCTCTGAATGTCTTTGAGTGGCCCAGCCAGAGCCCGGACTTGAACCCGATCAAGAGCCCTGAAAATAACTGTGCAGCGACGCTCCCCATCCAACCCGACAGCGCTTGACAGAATCTGCAAAGGGATAAACTCCCCAAATACAGATGTGCCAAGTTTATACCCAAGAAGACTCAAGGCTGTAATCACTGCCAAAGGTGCTTCAACAAAGTACTGAGTAAAGGGTCTGAATGCTAATGTAAATGTCATATTTCAGTATTAAAAAAAAATCATTTTTGCAAACATAAAAAAAAAAAAAAAAACGGTGTTAGCTTTGTCATTATGGAGTATTGTGCGTCGATTGATAAACTATTTAATACATTTTAGAATAAGGCTGTAACATAAAATGTGGAAAACGTTACGCTACAGCCTTATACTAAAATGGATTAAGTTTGTTGTTGTTCCTCAATCTACACACAATTTATATATATTTTAATGACGAGACGCGCACTTAAATGGATAGTCGTTGGCTTATTGGCAAAGTCCCCTGCTTGTACCAATGCACACCCCCCGGCTACCCTTGCCACCACTCCTGAAGAAAATGCTATGGGAAACACTGGTGTGCATTAGTGTGAGCAGGTATGTGTACCAGGTCTACAGTGTTCTTCCTGTTGGTCTCTGTCAGGGCCTGGTCTACAAAGCTCTCCCAGCGCCCCCTGCAATCCTTAGGCAGCTCTGCAACACAGACAGTAGAGAGCTTCACAAATACATTTACTCTACAATAGGCTTGCTATGTCCGTAGGTCTAAGTAACACACACAGCCCTACCTGTAATAAGGCTGCTGATCTGGATGCGGACTGGTCCTTTCTCCATGTTACAGACTACAGTATTAGCGATTCTTGTCAGGTGACCCATGTAGCCTCTCCTCATACCCCCCTCTGCCCTGAGAACACACACATTCATGAGAAAATGTAACATGCACAATTACATTTATAAATGTTAACAACCTACACTCGTGACATACTATTACACACCAATCACAGATGACAAAACAAGAGCAAAAACAGCAGAACTGTTGAATCTGTTTAACTTCAACAGTTTGAAGGGCTCTATTAACAAAGCTAACGCAATGGTAAATCTAAGCGCTGGCAGAGCTTAATAGGTTCAGGGTGTGCCAGAAATATTTGTTATATTTTCACAGAGGGAAAAAGGAGCGCAATAGCTGGCAGTGGCATGAAATGGCTGGGTTTTGATGAATAAACAAGCTGTCGGTGTGTTGAGGGCTTGGCCACTCACTGGCCAATCAACATGTTCCATGGCTTAAAACTGAATGCGTTTTGTTTCAAGTTCTGTAGGTTATTGACAGTATTTGCATTGTCATCAACACCAATTCGTCTCAGAGTACAGAATATTCTCATTCTGGTCCATTGTGGATTGATCCTACAGTTTTTAAATAGCATAGGCTACAGTAACAATTAGCAACAAATGTTTTTAAATCCAGTGTTTGCTCATTAGCCTGTTTGGAGTGTTGCTGGTCAACGTTGCAATTGCAATGAGCCTAACCACGCCTACATGTCCTTACGCATTGCACTTCTCCTAAAATAAAAAAATACTAGGCTCCCATAAATGGTATGTGTGAGGCACGTTCTCAATATAGCCTAGGCATACTGTTGATATTGCATTATAGGACAGAATAATTTAATTAAGTCTAGAGGAGTGCGTCTTTGGTAACCAGATGAGGCACTCTTTGGAGATGGCTACTCGAACAAGCAAAATGAACTCCGACGAATAGACCATTTAAACACCTTTCATGGAGAGCTACTTTGCAATGCCAGGATAAAAAAACAATGCATTGCTGTTGAACCAGCCTTAGTAGCCTCGGGTAAGGGCAGCCTATTGAGGGCTTGATATCAAACAAAAAAAGCAATCCGTTTATTAAAACACCAACAATATTTCTAAATCAGACGGGGTCAGAAGCATTATATCATAAAAATCGCTTCTCTCTTTCCATGGCACCGTGTAAACACGTAGGCCTAAATGCATTTACTCATAACATTCACATGACTACACAAAATACAATTGTATCATTGATATGGCATTATAGGAGGACTGAATAGTTTGGAGGAGCATGTCTTTGGTAATCGGATGAAGGGTGCTCTTTGAAAATGGAGATGGATAGCATGAGGGCAAAAACCTAAAATATTTCAAAGCACTCTCAGTAGACCATTTAGAAGCCTTCATTCATAGGCTACTTGGCTAATGGCCAGGATAAAAAGATGCACCTATGCGATGCTGTTAAACCAACTTTGATTGAGGGGAGGGTAGGCTATGCTTGGTTTTTAAATAAAATGAAGGGAAAGCAATCGTTTTGTTATGTTTGTAAATACGAGATTCACGGGCACATCCCTCTTCCATGGGCACTGCGCATTATGGCTGGTAAGGCTGCACTTCTACTCTCAACATTCATGTCATTATTAATTGCATTACCGTTAAGACATGCTTTTTGTGAGACTTAAAACTTCCCATTAGTGCTGCATGAAGTTTTCACTTTTGCGCTTGTTTTTAATGACACACCTCAAATATTGCCACCCCTCCTCGCGCTAATGTTAGACGGGTAAATTGCCGAACCTGGCGTTAGGGCTGGAAAATGCCACCGCACCAGTATTTAGATTACAAAATTGCAAACTAATGTGCGTTTGACACTTCAGCTTCCGTAGGGCTCTATTTTCTCCGGCACTGAGTGTCTTACTGAGTCTTATCATTCTCCTCCCAGGCCTCCAATATCCTCTGAACCAGACGACAGTCCTGAAATAACTACAGATGGAGAGAGAGAGAGAAAGAAAGAGAGTGAGGGAGAGGGAGACCTTGAGAGAGAATATGTTACAGAGAAACACAGGCAGACAGAGACACCTACATGGGTCACCAGTGGGTTATGTGTGGAGATGTCAGGAGGAACAGAGGGCAGTGGTGGTTTGGGGCCAGGCAAGGTATGGTTTTCCTGGGGCTCCTGCTGAAGCCTGGGCTTTTCCTGGGTCGGGAGGCTGCCCTGAGGATTCTCCTTCTGGGGAAACATGGGTTTTTCCTGGGCCACAAAGCTGGCCTGGGGAATGTCCTCCAGGGGAACCAAGGGCCTTTCCTGGATAACCAGGCTAACCTGGGGCCTCTCCTCCTGAGCAGAGTGGCTGAGAATGGCTGCCACACACAGTTCCACTTGGAAGTGCAGGAAGTTGTTCCAGGTGTACTTAAAGAACAGGTCCTACAACAGACAACACAAACAGGTTTACAGATAAAATATGTATACAAAGCAGGACATGTTATGTGAGAGTATACTCACCAGTAGGAGGCTTATGGTCTGGAGTCTGCAGAGCTCCAGTGTGACGGTGTTGTTATAAATCGTGTCGTCAAAACAGGTGTAATAACTCATGTTAGTGGTCTGTAGTAGGGAGGCCATTAGTCTGGCCACATGGAGACGACAGTTACCCAGTGGCACCTCCAACACACCTAGACTGGTCAGCATGGGGGTCCGCTAGAAACACACGCACATAGACACAGGTGTAATTTAGTTTTATGGTGTGATGAATAGCTGACATTACAGCTCCAAGAATGTATAACACATAACACCGCAAGACTGGAAGGGTGACATAGAGAATACAGGATGTGTGTATGCTGAAGGTGTGCATGTGTGTGTAGGCTTGCACGGTATACTGAGGTACTTGGACATAGCCACAGAATTGTTTTTCAATAGCGTCAACATTACAACTATTTATTGGAAGTTTTTCCAATACATTTTTATATATACACTTAAGTAAATACCTGCAGTCAACTTGTGCAATATGTTAAGAGATAAAGCAGATCTCGTTCTTCATTTCACCGGCCACATTACATTATGAAGCTTACCTTAGTTCCACAGAACAGTTGAGCAATCTCCTGTTTGTTTGTAAATATCACAATGGGAGAAAGCGGGAGCAGGTTGAGTCCAGCTGTGTATCGACTGGGGTCGCGTTTTATATTGAAAGTTGTGGTTTTTTGCTTCAATAGAGTGATCAGGGACATGCAACTAAAGTTATCCATCACAGAAAATATATTAGTGCAACATATTCGGCAGAAAATAGCTTAATTTTCATCAGATGACAACAGAAGTGCTACTCTATTTGGCTGGCAGCCACATCAGTCAGAGCGCTGTCTGGTGATAGAAAGCCGGTTCATTCGTGAACTCTCATCCGAGTGGAGAAGTACAACTGAAGCAACTGAAGCACAAAATGCGTTCGATCGCGAGCAGAAATTACAAGAAGAATTTTAGATCTGCGTCGAAAAAAACGCAGCAAGATATTTCTGCGTTGTATCTTTTTTTCCTGCATGAAAAACACCCTATTTTACACTGCTGCTACTCTGTTAATCATCTATGCATTGTCACTTTAACTATACACCCACATATTACCTCAATTAGCCCGACTAACCGGTGCCTGCGCACATCAACTTTGTACCGGTACCACCTGTATAAAGATTCGCTACTGTTATTTTCACTGTCTATTTCCTTTTTTATTTTCATTTGTGCTCGTTCACTATTACTTGTGCTAATTTTGGTAGCATTCTGGTAAGACACCCGATGGTCTTTTTAAAAAGTGTTTTGGTGCCACCTTGTGCACCAATACCGTAAATCCCAGGATGAGAAAAGGACAATATGAAAATCTGGATACCGCCCAACCCTTTGTGTGTGTCTGCGAGTTTACCCTGGGAGGATCCAGCAGTAGTTGGTGGTAGTGTTTGAGGTGGGGTTGGACAGCCTGCAGGATGCTGCTGACGACACACCTTTCATATCCCAGAACACACACATCCAGCACACCTTCCACTCTGGAATACACACACACCAAAGACACAGTTAGGATTTGTGAAAATCTGTGAGTCAAAGAGGGGCTAGCCTATGACCAAATTCCTATACATCCTATTTGGTAGGCTTTATAGGAATGTGAGAATGGAACACCAACCCCGGCCTCCTGATCTCCAGTAAGGTGAGAAGGACTTGAGTTCCGTAGACGATGCAGCTCTCTGTGCGCTCTCCCACAAACATGTTGTCCAGCAGCTGACTCACACACTCCTGCCTGCAGGAACACACAGGACAGAGGGAATTACAGGTAGGTAGGTAGGTGTGTGTGAGAGAGCGAGAGAGAGTGAGAGAGTGACTTACGACTCCAGCACGGCAAGCAGAGGGTCGGCCTCAGAGTTCTCTTGGAGCTGATTGGTCTGGTCTCTGCTCAAACGGATGATGTCACACACAGTCTGGGACGCATTCGACTGTCTCTGAAACACATTTGGCTACATTACTCCTCTGACAGCACTCTAGTCATCAGTAGATTGTGTGTGTGTGTGTGTGTGTGTCTCACCTCCGTGTCTTTCCCAGGGTGAATGAGTTCTATGAGCCTCTGGGCCAGCCGCTCTTCATTCAACCACTGCAGAGAGAACACAAACACACCATTACATATTTTAAGTCACACTGAGGTGTGTGTGTGTGTGTGACATACATTGAGTGTGTCTTGTCGGAGAGGAGCAGGATCTACACAGCTGATGAGGCGTAGCAGGAGGTCCATCATGGCCGATGTGTTGATGTGTTTAAGAACCAGACCCAGGAAACCCTCCTTTCCCCGCAAGAAGGAGATCACCTACAGAGACAACAACACAACCACCTGTCACCCAGATCAACTGAAAACCTATATTTCAACAATATAGATTATTATAACCAATTTTATTAAATCTACATTGGAGAGACGAAATCTCCTTGCTCTGCAGGAAACGGAACACAACAACCAGATTAGAACCATTAAAGTGATGCTTCAGGGTTTAGGCGAGAGTCAGACAAACTCATGGATACCATTTTTATGTTTTATGTGTTCATTTGACTGATTATCATAAGAAACAAGATTATATCCAATTCCTCATCCTGCTCCGTTGTCACAGAGATCGCAATGCTGTATCTGTCCCATTATTGCGCCTGTGAGCGCATGGGTAGTGACACAGACAAATACAAAATTGCAATCTCTATGTGACAAGGGGACAGAATGAGGAAGTGGATAGATCCTTGTTTCTTGTGATTATCAGAAAAATTTACGAATTTATAAAATATTGATTACTATGTATAGCTTTGTTAGAATATAAATGACCAACCACCAAGCTTTGGAGTAGTTAGGTCTATTTCCCCTGCTTTTGAGAGGAGCTGGCTAGCAGTCTGTGGAGACTTCCAACAAAAGCACTAAGCTAACGATATACTACCTTCAAAATGCACACACAGACATAAAAATCGGATCCATGAGTTAATCTGACTCTGGGTAAGTAGGAAATAAGGCTTAATTGCCTAAACCCCGAAGTATCCCTTTAACTGTGTGTAAGATGTGTTTGTTACTGTACCTGTTCGGTCTTGCGTGTGATGAGGTTTCCAATGGTCTTGCTGAAGAAGGATGCGAGGAGGGGGTTGAGGGGAGGGGGCTGCTCCAGGAAGGAGTACAGGATGTCCAGAAGGGGCTTCTCTCCCCCCAGCTTATCATTTATCACCCCTACATCACTCGTCAGCAGCTCACATGCTATGTTAGGATGCCTGGAACATACACACACGCTCATTGAAGCATCCCAGTGACTGACTGGACGTACGTGCATGTGTGTGTGTGTGTATAGACTCACTTGAAGCGTTTGATCTCTTCCAGACCAGCAGGTGGCTCTGTGGTGATGAGGTGCAGCAGCTCTTGCATGCAGGTGTCCTGGGACAGGAAGACCAGCAGCCTGGGGCCCAGAGAGGAGCCAACAGACACTTGTTAGCATTGGAAATGCTAAAGCTAATGCTAATAAAAAGCATGCAGGGGCTAATGTTAAAGGCTAACCTGCGGTTCTGGGCCTTGCACTCCTGCAGTACGTCCTCCTCCTCCATGAGCTCAGTGAGCGTGACATCGTCTTTCTGAAGCAGGGCCTCCAGCTGGGACGATGTGTGCAGGTCAAACTTCCAGAACATGGCTGCTGCTGCTGGGAGGAGAGACAGTGAATAGAAAACACCAACTTCACTGTGTATCATAGG
The DNA here is from genome assembly GCF_036934945.1 of Oncorhynchus masou masou. NCBI lineage: Eukaryota > Metazoa > Chordata > Actinopteri > Salmoniformes > Salmonidae > Oncorhynchus > Oncorhynchus masou. The sequence continues at coordinate 28,738,048 of NC_088233.1, read as the reverse complement.
TTTTGCAACTTTAATTTTTCTGTTTGGTCTTGTGTTTTATGAGGTTTCCCATTGTCTTGCTAAAGAAGGATGCAAGGAGGGGGTATGATTGGAGGGGGTATGATTGGGGGGGGGGGGGGTGAGTCAGACACACACTCAGTTTACAGGGGAAGCACTTTAAACCTGAAGTGAACAGATAGTCTAGATTGTATCTTTAAGTGAGCATAATGTGTCAGGTGTGAGTGTGTTTTCTCCTTACCTTAGTAAAATGTGTGTCCTAGGTCAGACCTCTTCAGTCATTTATTTCAAATATGCAGGGAGGAACGGTCATGAATCTGTATGGATGATTACACACACACACTCCCTCACACACAAGCCATCACTACCTCTGCCACCTGAAAGTGATAGAGAGAGATAACAGTAATTCGTGTGTTCCAGCACACACAGCTGACTCTCCTCTTTAGGATGCAGTGCTGCGTAGCAAGGTTGCTAGCGATCCATGACTGTCAAATGTCTAAGCATATATTAGCTAGCTAGTAGAATCCGGATGTTGTTGCTAGTTTACGCGCTGCTAATTAACGTTAGACTGCGTATATAGCCAGGCTGATTATTGCAATCTTGCCAAGTCACAGCTACGACTCTGGGAACTATCATCTCCACGATATCGTGGGGTTGAGAATTCTCAGGTAAGCTACGACAAGCACCTACCTTGACTTTAGCTTCAGTGCGTCAGTGTTGTTAACCTGCTAGCTGAGCATTTTGTTTATGTTCCAAAACAGTCAACTGGTGATGCACGTCCAGGTTATTTAACCAGATATGTCAGTAAACTGTCGAGTGTTTTCTTGTCAACTCACCAGAAGCTGCCTGACCCTTCCAACTGTGTATAGGACAATCCCAGGTTCAGTAAATTAGTTGTCGCTTTTATCCTGGAGATTGGAGCAAGACAGAAAAGGATTCTCACATATTTTAAATCAAAATGGCGGACACTATTGCGGGAAAGAGCAATCAAATCTACGCCGAGCATGTGTGGTTTATTGGTGTGCCAAAGATACTGCGCTTCTTGAATATTCTTGACAAGTCCCTCCAAAATGTGTAGCACCCTTAAAACATAGCACAGACTGCATGCCCCTAGTAAAAAATAACAGGAGATTATTAAAATGCTAACTCGGTGGCCCAGTCAGAAGTGTACTTCCAACATTGACGAGCCGGCATTATTAAAAACTGCAACTAGCTTAGAGATAGGTTTATACAAATAAATATGAATATTTGTAGCTACATGCCTCCATAATCTCTGCTGCTCTCTGTAGCCTATCAGCTGACTGTCAGCACTGACCCATATTGACGCATTGCTTATGACGTTCCCACCCGGCTTGTTTATCTTCTCTCGTTTCCTTTCCTCGGCAGAAGGTATTTCTGTCTGTAGTTGACTAACATTAGCTATCATTATGGCCAACGTTGTGGATACCAAGCTATACGACATCCTCGGAGTTTCACCCTCCGCCTCAGAAAACGACCTAAAGAAGGTAAGTGACTGGTGTTATGTAAACAAATAGGAAAATTATATGACCGCAAAACAGGGTTGATGTGGCCTTACCAACACTATTCAGATGCTAAGCTAACCCAGCTAGTTAAACTATCGCTAGTTAACGTTAGCTAGCTAATCATGCGAGCTAGCCAGTGCATATTCTGGGGCAAATATCGAATGAAAAGTAAGTATTTCTCTGTTTTGAAAAGCGCGATTTAAGACAGCTAGTTAACTAGTTAGTTAGTTACGCATAGAAACGTAGCACAGGCAGCGGCCGATCGTTGCTAGGCAGTGCAGACTGCTGCGCGAAGTTAGCTGCAGCAGCTAGCTAACGTTAGCGTAAGATGCTGCGCTAGCTGGCGTGAGTAAAACAAAGCTGACAGAGTAAAACCATATAGAGGTACTAGGTATGTTATTTGCTAGTTATAGCCAGTTAGTACATAATGAGCTCGGGATGTATCTCATTTTTCTGGTAATGTTGGCTAACTACATATATTATTGTTAGCTAATATGGTCTAAAGTTAGTTACTCTGTCGTCATGTTTTTGACAGATACTACATATTGCTATTTTACTAGAGATTGTCATGAGGAGGATGATTATGTTAAGCATGCTAGCTGAATGTTTTCAGATTCACCAAGTGTTTCTCTTGCCGCAGCAGCAGGGTAAAGCTACGCAGTTAGAAAATGTTGGCCCTACAACAGCCCACTCCCAGACATTGACTGATAATGTAGGTCTGTCTCTCATGTGTTCAGGCATACCGCAAATTGGCCAAAGAGTTTCACCCTGATAAGAACCCAGATGCAGGGGACAAGGTAAGAAACGGGCAGTTACACAAATAACACAATCAAAACATGACACAGTACACACAAAACGATTCACAGCAGCACATAACACTGATCAAGCCACATCATGACCACTAGTCATGGTAGTACCATCACATGGGCCTATCTGTATTGTGCAGTAACAGAGGCTGGTATCAATCGCTTTTGGTATTACTCAAATGGCCTCCTCTCCATAGCAAGAGTGCACAAGCTAGTCTGTTGAGGCACCCTCTTTCCTGGTCTCCTTTGGTTCATCTGCAGCACTGCCCCAACCAGCATCTTCTTCTGCATCGCTATCATCTGACCTGTGTAACATCAGTGCAGATGAAGGAGAGGAAACCTAGACTATTGAGATGAGAGGATCTGTGAGACAACAACGTGAAGATTGTTCATGTGGATTTAAAGTTAACAGTATGAAAAATGTCACCTGATTATGTAGAATGTCTGTGGGAGGTAGTTATGATGGACAATGGCAGGTTCCTCCCTAATGATACCCTCCCCCCCCATCTCTCCCAGTTTAAAGAGATAAGTTTTGCGTATGAGGTGCTGACCAATCCAGAAAAGAAGGAGCTTTATGACCGCTATGGAGAGCAGGGGCTGCGGGAGGGAGGTGGTGGAGGGGCTGGCATGGATGACATCTTCTCCCACATCTTTGGAGGGGGGCTGTTTGGCTTCATGGGGGGGCAGGGACGCGGAGGGGGAGGACGCAATGGAGGGCGCAGGAGAGGCGAGGACATGGTGCATCCCCTCAAGTGAGTGACAGTTATTCTCCCTTCACATCTATGGTCCTCATCCAGACATATTATTTTAGTTATTCCTTACCCTGCCTACCTGTCTAACAGAGTTTCACTGGAAGACCTCTACAATGGTAAAACAACCAAACTACAACTCAGCAAGAATGTCCTGTGTGCTTCCTGCAATGGGTGAGTCTACACACACACACACACTTTAAAATAATATAATTCGCATGGAGATCAATGTTGGTAGTTGCTGAGCTACTACACTTTTTGAAATACACTGAACAAAAATATAAATGCAACAATTTCAAATATTTTACTGATTTACAGTTCATAAAAGGAAATCATTGAATTTAATTCATTAGGACCTATCTATGGAGTTTACATGTCTTGGAATACAGATGGAGTATTTTTTTATTTTACCTTTATTGAACTAGGCAAGTCAGTTAAGACCAAATTCTTATTTTCAATGATGTCCAGATTTTCAAACGACAGATTTGTACCTTGTAAGCTCGGGGATATGAACTTACAACCTTCGGTAACTAGTCCAACACTCTAACCACTAGGCTACCCTGCCGCCCGAGTATGTGAGCGGAGCTGGAGCGTCGACCTTTTCGCTCGCTACCAATTTGGCTCCAGTAGTGCTCACTTCACGAGGTCAGGGCATGCCTGGCTCACCATGCATTTGTAGTCTACTTGTTTTTTTGTGGGGGTTTTTCACGTTTATTTAACCACGTAGGCCAGTTGAGAACAAGTTCTCATTTACAACTGCGACCTGGCCAAGATAAAGCAAAGCAGTGCGACCAAAACAACACAGTTACACATAAACAAACAAACTGCTGTCAATAACACAATAGAAAAATCAATGTACAGTGTGTGCAAATGCAGGGAGGTAGGCAATAAATAGGCCATAGAGGTGAAATAATTACAATTTAGCATTAACACTGGAGTGATATATGTGCAGATGATGAGGTAGTTGAGTGGGCTATTTACAGATGGGCTGTGTACAAGTGCAATGATCGGTAAGCTGCTCTGACAGCTGATGCTAAAAGTTAGAGAGTGAGATCTAACGCTCCATCCAGCTTCAGTGATATAAAAAAAAAACTTTTTTTTTGTGCAATTTGTTCCAGTCATTGGCAACAGAGAACTGGAAGGAAAGGTGGCCGAAGGAAGTGTTGGCTTTTGGAGATGACCAGTGAAATATACCTGCTGGAGCACGTGCTATGGGTGGGGTTGCTATGGTGACCAGTGAGCTGAGATAATACCGGGCTTTACCTAGCAAAGACTTTTAGATGACCTGGAGTCAGTGGGTTTGGTGACGAATACGAATATGTAATGAGGGTCAGCCAACAAGTCAGCCAACATCGATATATAGCCCACCCAATTTACCTACCTCATCCCCATACTGTTTTTATTTTATTTACTTTTCTGCTCTTTTGCACACCAGTATCTCTACCTGCACATGTTCATCTGATCATTTATCACTCCAGTGTTAATCTGCTAAATTGTAATTATACACTCCTATGGTTTATTTATTGCCTACCTCCTCATGCCTTTTGCACACAATGTATATAGATTCTTTTTTTTTCTACTATGTTATTGACTTGTTTATTGTTTACTCCTTGTGTAACTCTGGTGTTGTCTGTTCACACTGCTATGCTTTATCTTGGCCAGGTCGCAGTTGCAAATGAGAACTTGTTCTCAACTAGCCTACCTGGTTAAATAAAGGTGAAATAAATAAATACAAGTGCTGCTATAGCCTCTTTCTTTAACTACTGTCATTGAGTTTGCTAAATATTTTCATAAAGAAACAGATAAAAACACACACTTGCAAAATGAAGGTGACTTACAAAGATGAGGACCAAGAGAGCGAGTGTGGTGATGTAGTGTCCACAACTAAAGAATCATTTGAAAAGACATGCATCGCTGCTGGCCTGCTCTCTAGGCACCATCGCATGAGCCTGAAGTCAGACTGGCTAAATTCTTCTTTCTAAAAATGAATTCAAAGGCACTAATAAGGCATTTTTTTAAATTTGAATTTAATTATATGTCACAGCCTATTGTGTATTCAGACCCCTTGACCCCCCCCCCCCCCAATCTACACATAATACCCCATAATGAAGCAAAAACTGGTTTTTAGAAATGTTGGCAAATATTACAAATAAAAAATGGAATATCACATTTCCATGAAGTATTCAACACTCAGTACTTTGTTGAAGCACTCTGGCAATGATTACAGCCTCAAGCCTTCTTGGGTATGACGTTACAAGCTTGGCACACCTGTATTTGGGGAGTTTCTCCCATTCTTCTCTGCAGATCCTCTCAAGCTCTGTCAGGTTGGGTGGCGTCGCTGGTCATCTATTTTCAGTTCTCGCCAGAGATGTCCGGGCTCTGGCTGGACCACTCAAGGGCATTCAGACGCTTGTCCCGAAGCCACACCTGCATAGTCTTGGCTGTGTCCTTAGGGTTGTTGTCCTGTTGGAAGGTGAACATTCACCCCAGTCTGAGGTCCTGGGTGCTCTGGAGCATGTTTCAATCAATGATCTTACGTTCATCTTTCCCTTGATCCTGACTAGTCTCCCAGTCTCTGCTGCTGAAAAACTTCCCCACAGCATGATGCTGCCACTACCATGCTTCACCGAAGGGATGGTGACTGGTTTCCTCCAGACGTGACCGTTGACATTCATGCCAAAGAGTTCAATCTTGGTTTCATCAGACCAGAGAATCTTGTATCTGATGGTCTGAGAGTCCTTTAGGTGCCTTTTGGAAAATCTAAGTTGGCTGTCATGTGCCTTTTTTACTGGGGAGTGGCTTCTGTTTGGTCACACTACCATAAAAGCTTGATTGGTGGTGTGCTGCAGAGATGGTTGTCCTCCTGGAAGGTTCTCCCATCTCCACAGAGGAACTCTGGAGCAGTGTCAGTGACCATCGGGTTCTTGGTTGCCTCCCTTGGCTGCCTCCCCTGATTGCTCAGTTTGGCCAGGTGGCCAGCTCAAGGAAGAGTCTTGGTGGTTCCAAAGGATGGAGGCCACTGTGTTCTCGGGGACCTTCAATGCTGCAGACATTTTTTGGTACCCTTCCCAAATCTGTGCCTCGACACACTCCTGTCTCGGCACTCTACGGACAATTCCTTTGACCTCATGACTTGGTTTTTGCTCTAACATCCACTGTAAACTGTGGGACCTTTTTATATAGACAGGTGTGTGCTTTTCCAAATCATGTCCAGTCAATTGAATTTACCTCAGGTGGACTCCAATCAATTTGTAGAAACATCTCAAAGATGACCAATGGGAACCGGATTCACCTGAGCTCAATTTCAAGTCTCATACCAAAGGGTCTTAATACTTTTAAATGAATAAGGTATATTTCATTTTTTAAAGTTTTTATACATTTTGCAAAAAATGTATGAACTGTTGGCTTTGTCATTATGAGGTAGTGTGTGAAGATTGAGGGGAGAAAATAAATATTTAAGCAGTTTTTAGAATAAGGCTATAATGTAACCAAATGTTGAAAAGGTCAAGGAGTCTGAATACTTTCCAAATGCACTGTATATGTACCATTTATAGACAAATGAGTTAATACAACAAAATGAATTAAATAAAAATGTATAACAAAATGAACAATGCAGTTGAAAAAAATGAGTAAGAATAAGGAATAAAAGTAACAAGTAATTAAAGAGCAGCTGTAAAATAACAATGGCGTGACACTACACGTGGGTACCGGTACAGAGTCAATGTGCGGGGGCACTGGTTAGTTGGGGTAATATGTACAGTTGGGTAGAGTGGGGCAGTGCAAATGGTCTGAGTAGCCATTTGATTAGATGTTCAGGAGTCTTATGGCTTGGGGGTAGGAGCTGTTTAGAAGCCTTTTGGACCTAGATTTGACGCTCCGGTACTGCTTGCCGTGCAGTAGCAGAGAGAACAGTCTATGACTAGGGTGGGTGGAGTCCATAACAATTTTTAGGCCCTTCCCCTGACACTGCCTGATATAGAGGTCCTGGATGGCAGGAAGCTTTGCCCCAGTGATGTACTGGGCCGTTTGCACTACACTCTGTAGTGCCTTTGCGGTCGGAGGCCGAGCAGTTACCATACCAGGCAGTGACGCAACCAGTCAGGATGCTCTCGATGGTGCAGCTGTAGAACCTTTTTAGGATCTGAGGACCCATGCCAAATCTTTTCAGTTTCCTGGGGGGAGAATAGGTTTTGTTGTGCCCTCCTCACGACTGTTTGGTGTGCTTGGACCATGTTGGTGATGTGGACACCAAGGAACTTGAAGATCTCCGCTTGCTCCATTACAGTCCCATCGATGAGAATAGGGGTGTGCTCGGTCCTCCTTTTCCTGTAGTCCACAATCATCACATTGAGTGAGAGGTTGTTGTCCTGGCACTATACTGCCAGGTCTCTGACCTCCTCCCTATAGGCTGTCTCGTTGTTGTTGGTGATCAGGCCTACCACTGTTGTCATCGGCAAACTTAATGATGGTGTTGGAGTCGTGTCTGGCTGTGCAGTCATGAGTGAACAGGGAGTACAGGAGGGGACTGAGCACGCACCCCTGAGGGGCCCCTGTGTTGAGGATCAGTGTGGCGGATGTGTTGTTACCTACCCTTACCACCTGGGGGCGGCCTGTCAGGAAGTCCAGGATCCAGTTGCAGAGGGAGGTGTTTATTCCCAGGGTCCTTAGCTTAGTGATAAGCTTTGAGGACACTATGGTTTTTAACGCTGAGCTGTAGTCAATGAATAGCATTCTCACGTAGGTGTTCCTTTTGTCCAGGTGGGAAAGGGCAGTGTGGAGTGCAATAGAGATTGCATCACCTGTGGATCTGTTGAGGCGGTATGCAAATTGGAGTGTGTCTAGCGTTTCTGGGATAATGGTGTTGTGAGCCATGACCAGCCTTTCAAAGCACTTCATGGCTACAGACGTGAGTGCTACGGGTTGGTAGTCATTTAGGCAGTTTACTTTCGTGTTCTTTGGCACAGGGACTATGGTGGTCTGCTTGTAACATGTTGGTATTACAGACTCAGTCAGGGATCGGTTGAAAATATCAGTGAACACACTTTGCAGTTGACCAGAGCATGCTTGCAGTACACGTCCTGGTAATCCTTCTGGCCCTGCGGCCTTGTGAATGTTGACCTGTTTAAAGATCTTACTCGCATCGGCTGCGGAGAGTGTGATCACACAGTCTCCCGGAACAGCTGGTGCTCTAATGCATGTTTCAATGTTATTTGCCTCGAAGCGAGCATAGAAGTAGTTTAGCTCATCTGGTAGGCTCGTGTCACTTGGCAGCTCTCGGCTGTGCTTCCCTTCGTAGTCTAATGGTTTGCAAGCCCTGCCACATCCGACGAGCGTCAGAACCGGTGTAGTACTATCCAACCTTAGTCCTGTATTGACGCTTTGCCTGTTTGATGGTTTGTCGGAGGGCATAGAGGGATTTCTTCTAAGCTTCCGGGTTAGTGTCCCGCTCCTTGAAAGCGGCAACTCTACCTTTTAGCTCAGTGCAGATGTTGCCTATAATCCATGGCTTCTGGTTGGTGGTATGTACGTACTGGTCACTGTGGGGACGACATCATTGATGCACTTATTGATGGAGCCAATGAGTGATGTGGTGTACTCCTCAATGCCATCGGAAGGATCCCAGAACATATTCCAGTCTGTGCTAGCAAAACAGTCATGTAGCTTCGCATCTGCTTCATCTGTACACAATTCATCACAATGTGTTTCTTTGTAGGATATAACTTAAATAATTCATTTTTGTTCCTTCTTAGGCTTGTCTGGCTCCTGACCTATTTAGTGTTTTATATGCTGTTTTAATGACGTGTAGCCTATTTGAAGTTCTGAGCACTTACATTCACCTTTTAATGTTTATTAAAATACTTTTCATTCAAATCATATGGTTTGGTTTCAAAACTTAAAAAATAAATGAAAGGTCCAGGTCGTTACAGAAATAGATGGGTGTTTTTTGGAGCTCGGAGCGGTTTTTGTCAGAGCAGTCGGAAAGGACATGGTGCGCCCCATGAGTGGGATTTCCATTTTCAATTCCGCTCACATACTCTGACATATGTATCTGTTGGTCACAGATACCAAGTGGGTTGGTAGGGGGTGTGGATCAGAAAACCAGTCTGTATCTGGTGTGACCACCATTTGTCTCATTCAGCGCGACACATCTCTGTCGCATAGAGTTGATCAGGCTGTTGTTTGTGGCCTGTGGAACGTTGTCCCACTCCTCTTCAATGGTTGTGCGGATTTGATGGATATTGGTGGGAACTGGATAGGCTGTCATACACGTCAATCTAGAGCATCCCAAACATGCTCAATGGGTGTGTATGCAGACCATAGAAGAACTGGGACATTTCCAGCTTCCAGGAATTGTGTGCAGATACCTGCGACATGAGGCCGTGCATTATCATGCTGAAACATGAGGTGATGGGGGCGGGTGAATGACATGACAATGGGCCTTAGGATTTTGTCACGATATCTCTGTGCATTCAAAATCTCATCAATAAAAAAAAGGCAATTGTGTTCGTTGTCTGCAGCTTATGCTTGCCCATACCATAAACCCAGCATCAACATGAGGCACTCTGTTTACGACGCTGACATCAGCAAACCGCTCGCCCACATGACATCATACACGCTTGTGTGCCATTTTCATGGTACCAGTTGAAACCGGGATTGATCTGTGAAGAGCAGACTTCTCCAGTGGCTATCGAAGGTGAGCATTTACCCATAGATGTTGGTTACGACGCCAACTGCAATCGGGTCAAGACCCTGGTGAGGACGATGAGCTTCCTTGAGACGGTTTCTGACAATTTGTGCAGAAATTCTTTGGTTGTTCAAACCCTCATCAGATGTCTGGTTGGCTGGTCTCAGACAATCCCGCAGGTGAAGAAGCCGGTTGTGGACGTCCTGGGCTGACGTGGTTACATGTGGTCTGCGGTTGTGAGGCCAGTTGGACGTACTGTCAAATGATCTAAATTGACGTTGGTAGCTTATGGTAGATAATTTAATGTTAATTTATCTGGCAACAACTCTGGTGGATATACCTGCAGTAGCATGCCAATTGCAAGCTCCATCAACTTGAGACATCTGTGGCATTGTGTTGTGTGACAAAAATGCTAATTTTTAGTGGTCTTTTATTGTACCCAGCACAAGGTTCACCTGTGTAATGATCAGGCTGTTTAATCAGCTTCTTGATATGCCACACCTGTCAGGATGGATTATCTTGGAAAAGGAGAAATGCTCACTAACAAGGATGTAAACACATTTCTTCAAAAAAATTGAGAGAAGTAAGCTTTTTATGCACCTGGAAAGGTTTTGAAACATGGGACCAACACGTTCCGTTTTATTTTTGTTCTGTATAAATATCTTTAGTGGACAGATGGATGCAGGACTAAACATTCATGATATAAAAATGTATAGTTTTTACCATATTTTGAAGCTGTATACCGTTTGTTCACTTTGTTTGAAAAACAAGGTTATATTTTGGGTTGTGATGGGATATGACAATTGAACAAAGTTAATTTATAAGTTATAATATTTTAGAATCAATGGGTACAAGTCCAAAAATGAATGTAGGTGTGATTGCTGATTGCCCCTTTAACATGAGATATATATTGTTTAATGTGATACTTGACTCTCCTCTCTCTGGTCTGTCTCCAGTGCCGGGGGTAAGGCGGGGGCGGTGCAGAAGTGTGTGGCCTGCAGAGGGAGAGGCATGAGGATCATGATCAGACAGCTGGCTCCTGGCATGGTCCAACAGATGCAGTCAGTCTGCACAGACTGCAACGGAGAGGGTAGGACCACACACACACACACACACACACACACACACACACACACACACACACACACACACACACACACGTGGTCTGCAATAATGAATACACTATAAAAATGTTTTTTTTGTTAGGAAACTAATCTGTTTGTGTTTTGTATAGGGGAGGTGATTAGTGAGAAGGACCGCTGTAAGAAGTGTGAAGGTCGTAAGGTGAACAAGGAGACCAAGCTGTTGGAGGTCCATGTTGATAAAGGCATGAGGCATGGCCAGAAAATAAGCTTCACTGGAGAGGCTGACCAAGCCCCAGGCACTGAGCCTGGAGACATCCTACTGGTCCTACAGGAGAAGGAGCATGAGGTAAAATGCACACACACTGTAGCAGAGAGTACTCAAAGATTGAAATAAACTGCTCAGGAAACCACTCAGTGTTCAGAAATTCTCAATCTAATTTTGTTGGTTGCAAACACATTTAGCAGATATTGCAGTTTCATCTAAATGCTTATGTTTCTAGTTCCAACAGTGCAGTAACAATACGAAACAATACACACATCCCCCAAAAATTATATATATATAAAAAATTATACAACCCACACAAGTGGCTCCGGTAGTGCATCTCATCAAGGATGGCACATCAATGTGCGCTGTGGCAAGCAGGTTTGCTGTGTCTGTCAGCGTAGTGTCCAGAGCATGGAGGTGCTACCAGGAGACAGGCCAGTACATCAGGAGACGTGGAGGAGGCCGTAGGAGGGCAACAACCCAGCAGCAGGACTGCTACCTCCGCCTTTGTGCAAGGAGGAGCAGGAGGAGCAATGCCAGAGCCCTGCAAAATGACCTCCAGCAGGCCATACATGTGCATGTCTCTGCTCAAATGGTCAGAAACAGACTCATTGAGGGTGCTATGAGGGCCCGACGTCCACAGGTGTGGGTTGTGCTTACAGCCCAACACCGTGCAGGACGTTTGGTATTAGCCAGAGAACACCAAGATTGACAAATTCGTCACTGGCGCCCTGTGACCTTCACAGATGAAAGCAGGTTCACACTGAGCACGTGACAGATTCTGGAGATGCTGTGGAGAACGTTCTGCTGCCTGCAACATCCACCAGCATGACCGGTTTGGCGGTGGGTCAGTCATCGTGTGGGGTGGAATTTCTTTGGGGGGCTGCACAGCCCTCCATGTGCTCGCCAGAGGTAGCTTGACTACCAATAGGTACCGAGATGAGATCCTCCGACCCCTTGTGAGACCATATGCTGGTGCGGTTGGCCCTGGGTTCCTCATAATGCAAGACAATGCTAGACTTCATGTGGCTGGAGTGTCAGCAGTTCCTGCAAGAGGAAGGCATTGATGCTATGGACTGGCCCGCCCGTTCCCCAGACCTGAGTCCAATTGAGCACTTCTGGGACATCATGTCTCGCTCCATCCGTCAACTCCTGGACAGTGGTGCAACGTGGCGTTGGTGGATGGAGCGAGACATGATGTCCCAGATGCGCTCAGTCCAGGTCTGGGAGGAGATCCCTCAGGAGACCATCCGCCACCTCATCAGGAGTATGCCCAGGCGTTGTAGGGAGGTCATACAGGCACGTGGAGGCCACACACACTACTGAGCCTCATTCTGACTTGTTTTAAGGACATTACATCAAAGTTGGATCAGCCTGTAGTGTGGTTTTCCACTTTAATTTTGAGTGTTACTCCAAATCCAGACCTACATGGGTTGATAAATTTGATTTCCATTGATAATTTTTGTGTGATTTTGTTGTCAGCACATTCAACTATGTAAAGAAAAAAGTATTTAATATGAATATTTCATTCATTCAGATCTAGGATGTGTTATTTTAGTGTTCCCTTTATTTTTTTGAGTAGTGTATATATATTTATATTACAGTATCAGTCAAAAGTTTGGACACAACTACTCATTCAAGGGTGTTCTTTATTTTGTACTATTTTCTACATTGTTGAATTAATAGTGAAGACAAACTCTGAAATAACACACATGGAGTCATGTAGTAACCCAAAAACTGTTAAACAAATCAAAATATATTTGCGAAAAAGTAGCCACCCTTTGCCTTGACAGCTTTGTACACTCTTGGCATTATCTCAACCACATATGCTGAGCACTCGTTGGCTGCTTTTCCTTCACTTTGTACAAAAATATAAATGCAACATGTAAAAGGTTGGTTTCATGAGCTGAAATAAAAGATCCCAGAAATTGTCCATATTCACACAATATTTTTCCTCTCAAATGTGGTGCCCAAATGTGTTTACGTCCCTGTTAGTGAGCATTTCTCCTTTGCCAGGATAGTCTATCGACCTGACAGGTGTGGCATATCAAGAAGCTGATTAAACATCATGGTCGTAACACCTGTGCACCTTGTGCTGGGAACAATAGAAGGCACTCTAAAATGTGCCGTGTTATCACCCAACACAATGCCACAGATGTCTCAAGTTGAGTGTGCAACTGGCATGCTTACTGCCAGAGAATCAATGACTATGTACATCGGACAGCAGTCTAAGTTGGAGGGCAGAGTCTGGGTGGTAGCCGGCCAGTGACAAAATGTTTTAGCTTCCTCTCTGAAGGTGGCCCTCAATTCCCATCTCCTGAGTTTGAGAAAATCCTTAAACGCTCTTGCCGAACAGAGAGGTTGAGTCAAAGTACTGATAAAATGTTAATTATTGAGTGTGTTCTGCAGGAGTTCCGTCGTGATGGCCATGACCTCCACATGACCCAGCGTATCGGCCTGGTGGAAGCTCTGTGTGGCTTTCAGCTGGCGGTCACACACCTCGACGGACGCCAGCTCGCTGTCAAATATCCCCCTGGCAAGGTCATAGACCCAGGTAAACACTCACCACTCCACAACACACACACACACACCGCTTCAAGTTTAAAGGGGGCCTGAACTTCCTCATTTGGCCTAGTTTTTTTGGCTTGGTCATTAAGAAATGCAGCAGCCATGACTGAAGCCAAACAAGAGATGTTTTGGGGGTGTGGTTTAATGTGGTTGTCTCTGTATGTTCGGATGTGGCAAGCGTTTGTACAGTCACTCGTTTGTACAGCACACAGTATTCACTTACGCTTATAACTTGAAACAGTCTAGCCAGGTCTTGTGTCTTGAAGTCGCTTAGGCTTGCTCGTGCTAGACAACTTCTTTCGCCAATTAGCTTCAGCTGGCTGGTGTGCGACCGTGACAAAGTTGGTTTGACATCGGATAGCCTAACTCTGGGGCTAGTTAGTGACCGTCAATAAATAGCAAAATGGGACAATATTGTCATGGTGCACACCTTTTTTTAAATGCTTTCGATATTTCTACAATTTATAGATGGTTTGAGGTGTTTAAATAATTCAAATTGGGAGCTATTGACATTTTAAAATATTGTCCCATGTACACTGCAATTTACTTAAGGTTCCCTAACTTGCCCCATAGGGATGTCAAATAGAAATTGACCTTGGTCATTACGATCAGGTCGCATGCAGCTGCGGTCCGAATTCATGATTACTTGTGTGCTGCCAGCTGTGGGCAGGATTGAAATAAACCCAACCAAAGGAACACTTACGGTACCCTTCATTCCGTGACGTAGCCTTTTTTGGAGAATGATTTTATGATCATACTACTTTGTAGTACATTTTGACATGATATAATTCTGACTCCTATCGATGCCAAATAGGACGTTTTCAAAACGAGAAGTTGCTTTTTAGGGGCAGTCGCTCTTTAACTTGATCTATTTTGCTTGCCTTGTATCATTACGTGTGTGTCAGGTTGTATCCGGGTGGTGAAGGGAGAGGGTATGCCTCAGTACAGGAACCCATTTGAGAAAGGCGATCTGTTCATCAAGTTTGATGTCCTGTTCCCTGACAACAACTGGATCAGCCCTGAGAAACTCACCGTGAGTACCCCTGAGAACCAAATAGCCCGCCTAAGGTGTCTGGTGCATCACACATTGTCTTAACCTTTACTTTGTGTACGTAATTTACAGAATGTGTGTTTTACATGTGTGTGTTTAGGAGTTGGAGGACCTGCTGCCTGCGCGTGCAGATGGACCAGTCATCTCGTCGGAGGCAGAGGAGGTTGACCTCCAGGACTGTGAGGTCAGAGGTCAGGGGTCAGCGGGGGCCAGAAGGGAGGCCTACAATGATAGCTCTGATGAGGAGGGGGGGCCGCACGGCCCAGGGGTACAGTGTGCCCACCAGTAGACTGAATACACACCCCGACTACCCTCTCTCTCCAGTCTGTGTGCCCATCTGTTGAGAGGGAAGGGCACCTCCCTACTGCACCCTGCCCCAGGTCCCATCAGGACCCTCCATCTTCTTCATTCCACAATCAGGGTGTGTGGGTGTGGTCAGCAGGCTATGCTGGATGTGTGGTGGCCATTTGACATCCTAGGATTCTATGCTCTACAGCTGTCTTTGGAAACTTCATTTGCGAACCTTGTGTATAAAATGAAAATATTGTCTTTAAAAATACATTCATTTATCTTCTTCAGTGTCGTAGTCTAGTATGTCACATCAGCGCATGCTGAAAAGACATTTAACACAGGCCTACCATAGCCCCTGGCCTACACGGCAGCCTGATGAGCCACACAGGAAGTGATTACATCACATTCTGTAAGCTCAAACTCCTCTCATCACTGAGTTACCTGAGGACTTCCTGGCTCAGATTTATCTCCACCAATCACATAGCTTGAATCTTTAGGCTTATTTACCTTTCAGTCAGAAAAAAATGTTTCTTCTGCGTGAGGATTGTGTGCTTTTGCGCATCTGTGTGTGTGACCACAGAGCTTTTGTCTGAGTAGCATACTCCATTCCTCTTTCTAAACTCAGGCAAGTGTGTGTGTGTGTGTGTGTGTGTGTGTGTGAGATGCTGGCTTCTCTACTCATAGCAGTATGTATTCTGTGTGTAGTGGCAGTGTGAGTGATGACCTCATGTTTATGCTCAATTTAAGATAAAAACATCTGAATTTGTTGAACTTGTCCCACCTTGACCATGTCACCTTTTAACCCTCGACCCCAAACCTCTGTATTATACACAACTCTCCATGCCAGTAGAACTGTCACATGCCATCTCCAGCTCTGTAAATACCAGCCACAGCCCCATCACCTGTGCACAGTTGCATCTCAGTACTCTTCAGCTGCCTCCTCCCTTCCAATCCAAATTCCTGTCCTTCATCTGCACTAATGGGACAAAACAGCAGGGTCATGTTTAGTTGGCACAAGTTAGAAAATGTTTTGATCACAACCTAAAAAAACACTTCAATTTCCAGTTTCAAAATATTTAGCTACAGTCTGCTCTATTTCCTTTTCCTGTCCAGTTCTGTGAGATCAGTGCAGATGGAGAGGATAGGAGGCTGCTTTAGACTGTAGAGATGTAGTCACATGACTATCACTGTAAATATGAAATAGGCCACTGGATGGACACGCTTCAGACCAACAGACAGGCTTTATTTAGTAAGTGATATTATTGTTGATGCTCATATTTGTCAGGATGACAATTGAACTGTATAATAAACTCTGTCACCATCAGCTCTCTGCCTCTGTTCATCCACTTACCAGCATGCTACAGTATTTAAGCCGATGACAGACAGTTTAATAGAAAAAAGTATAGCTCTTTGAAGTCCACTGTATTTAATTAAAGGAAAGCTGAATCTTATGCATACACTAAAATAATGACTGAACTGCAGCCAGGCAAGTGAATGGGGTGGGTAGTAGTATAGCAATTGACAGATTGAGGGGGAACAGCCAGAGCAGGACTTACTGATCAGAATTCTAGTGACCTGGATGTGTAGTAATGGCATCGCTATATGGGTAGTGATAGTATATTAGTTAGTGTTGGTGGCTAGCCTGAGTGAGTCAGCAGTGTCAACTGTCTGCGCTGTGGAGTTCCACTGGACCCAGCAGCTCCTTATAGCCTGCTGTATTCCTGGGAGGAGGGAGAATAAAGAATGAGCAAGATGTGGAAATTGACACCTGTCTTGTTACCTGTATCTCTGACATATTACTTGTGTGTGTTAACTGTCTCATTTAGACTGCATGACATAGGAGTGTTCCCTCTTCAGCTGTTCCAGTTTCTGTCTGATCTTCTTATCCTCCTGAGAGAGACGTACAGCTCAGAATTATACACCAACCTCCAATGCCTAACAAAAGGGTATATTAGATGTGGTTGGTTATGTGTGTGTTACATGGGGCAGGTTGTGTGTGCGGTGTCTATCAGTCTCAGGCCCATTAGGTCCTCATGGGAATTCCTGTTCTGGATTATTGACAGCCGCTCCTGGACCTGACACAGGAAGTATCTCTTTAGAACTACGCTGCTCTCTTTTTTTTTTTTTTTTCATTGTGCCTCTCTTCCTAAAAAAACACAAGAGTATGTCTCTCTCCCACCCTCAGTGGTTGTCTCCCCCCCCCTGTCTCACTCTCAGTACCCCCCCCCCCCCACTTCCCCTTTGTCTCACTCTCAGTAATATAAATTGTGTTCTCCTATTTTATACATGTACAAGTATTTATATGTGTGAATTGGAAAAGGGCACAGACTTTTCACCCTGCCGGATTGGGGTTTCAAACTAGTGACCTTTCAGGTACTGTCCCATACTCTTAACAGCTAGGCTACCGGCCGCACAAGTAGTCTCTCTGTCTCTCTTTTGTTTCCTCTGCAGGTCCAACAGGCCGCGCATCATTCTCTCTCTCCATTGCAGAGAATGGCTCCAATGTCCTCTCCATCACACTCCACATCGTTCTGTCTCTCTCTAGAGTAGCATGTGGGGTTTTGTGGGTCTCCTGGTCTGATGTAGGAGGAGCAAGTCCACTCATGGCCCAGTGCTCTGTCTCTCACTTCCTCCCTCTCCCCTTCCACAAATCCCTGGTAAGCGCTCTCATTGGCTCCCACAGAGCCCAGGTAAGCACTCTCATTGGCTCCCACAGCAGTGAAGTCATCAGTGTGTTCCTCATTGAAAGGAGGACTGTCCTGCCCCCTCAGCCTCCTGATGCTCCATGTTGGAGTCTCCTCAGTGTGTGTGACAGGTGTCTTTTTAAAAATATAGATTTTACCTTTATTTAACTAGACAAGTCAGTTAAGAACATATTCTTATTTTCAATGACAGCCTAGGAACAGTGGGTTAACTGCCTGTTCAGGGGCAGAACGACAGATTTGTACCTTGTCAGCTCGGGGATTTGAACTTGCAACCTTCCGGTTACTAGTCCAACGCTCCGAGTGCTCTATCACTAGCTCCTTCTGCAACACACAGAGGCTGCGTTTCAAATCATAAAAGACACACCCTAACCTTATGCCCTTGGAACCGTCCAAATGATTAGCCAAGCAAAGGAAGTTCGCAACGTAAGCCCCCAGCTCTTGTTTTTGATCGAGATTGCGAGTACAATTATGTTCACGTCAGGTGACGTCAGCCTGAAGCGCCCTATAATTCAATTCGCGATGATTGTACATTCGCTAAGAAAAGTCAGCCAAAACTTAAAACCTCAACGTCAATATGGAGAAGTACATACACATACACAACGTGTAAGTAAAAACAAATGTAAATAAATTAGAAATGGTGCTGCTAATCCACATGGGGGCACAAACACGTCTCGTAAAAGTATGGATGTTTTTGTTTGATTAGCTTTTGGGGAAATTGTATAAATAAATAAAAAATCCTCCTTCAGAAGTTCCAGCTGGACAGGCTGTTAGTTAGCTAATTAATTTGCTAGCTATTATATGGTAGATGTATATAATAATTGTATTGTTAATACAAGTAGACATGCAATCATAATGACTGACTGTAGCGCAAATAAAGCACCCACAAGCTACAGGTGGCTGAAAACAATCATCGTGGGATGAACGAGGGATGAATTTACGGGCAAGTGCGGTCCATTTAAAATGACTTCCTCCCTCGCCCCTTGCTCTGCAAGTGTAAACTCGTCAGAAGTGTCCACTTAATTTGAGGGCTGAGGGGAGAGGGTGTCTTTTAAGTGGTTGGAATGCAGCCAGAGTTATCACATACAGTGCCTTGCGAAAGTATTCGGCCCCCTTGAACTTTGCGACCTTTTGCCACATTTCAGGCTTCAAACATAAAGATATAAAACTGTATTTTTTTGTGAAGAATCAACAACAAGTGGGACACAATCATGAAGTGGAACGACATTTATTGGATATTTCAAACGTTTTTAACAAATCCAAAACTGAAAAATTGGGCGTGCAAAATTATTCAGCCCCTTTACTTTCAGTGCAGCAAACTCTCTCCAGAAGTTCAGTGATGATCTCTGAATGATCCAATGTTGACCTAAATGACTAATGATGATAAATACAATCCACCTGTGTGTAATCAAGTCTCCGTATAAATGCACCTGCACTGTCATAGTCTCAGAGGTCCGTTAAAAGCGCAGAGAGCATCATGAAGAACAAGGAACACACCAGGCAGGTCTGAGATACTGTTGTGAAGAAGTTTAAAGCTGGATTTGGATACAAAAAGATTTCCCAAGCTTTAAACTTCCCAAGGAGCACTGTGCAAGCGATAATATTGAAATGGAGGAGTATCAGACCACTGCAAATCTACCAAGACCTGGCCGTCCCTCTAAACTTTCAGCTCATACAAGGAGAAGACTGATCAGAGATGCAGCCAAGAGGCCCATGATCACTCTGGATGAACTGCAGAGATCTACAGCTGAGGTGGGAGACTGTCCATAGGACATCAATCAGTCGTATATTGCACAAATCTGGCCTTTATGGAAGAGTGGCAAGAAGAAAGCCATTTCTTAAAGATATCCATAAAAAGTGTTGTTTAAAGTTTGCCACAAGCCACCTGGGAGACACACCAAACATGTGGAAGAAGGTGCTCTGGTCAGATGAGACCAAAATTGAACTTTTTGGCAACAATGCAAAAGTTATGTTTGGCGTAAAAGCAACACAGCTCATCACCCTGACCACACATCCCCACTGTCAAACATGGTGGTGGCAGCATGATGGTTTGGGCCTGCTTTTCTTCAGCAGGGACAGGGAAGATGGTTAAAATTGATGGGAAGATGGATGGAGCCAAATACAGGACCATTCTGGAAGAAACCCTGATGGAGTCTGCAAAATAACTGAGACTGGGACGGAGATTTGTCTTCCAACAAGACAATGATCCAAAACATCAAGCAAAATCTACAATGGAATGGTTCAAAAGTAAACATATCCAGGTGTTAGAATGGCCAAGTCAAAGTCCAGACCTGAATCCAATCGAGAATCTGTGGAAAGAACTGAAAACTGCTGTTCACAAATGCTCTCCATCCAACCTCACTGAGCTCGAGCTGTTTTGCAATGAAGAATGGGAAAAAATGTCAGTCTCTCGATGTGCAAAACTGATAGAGACATACCCCAAGCGACTTACAGCTGTAATCGCAGCAAAAGGTGGCGCTACAAAGTATTAACTTAAGGGGGCTGAATAATTTTGCACGCCAATTTTTCAGTTTTTGATTTGTTAAAAAAGTTTGAAATATCCAATAAATGTCGTTCCACTTCATGATTGTGTCCCACTTGTTGTTGATTCTTCACAAAAAATACAGCTTTATATCTTTATGTTTGAAGCCTGAAATGTGGCAAAAGGTCGCAAAGTTCAAGGGGGCCGAATACTTTCGCAAGGCACTGTAGTTACAATATTATCAGACAAAACCTTAAGAGAGCCAGACATAGTAGACGCCCTGGCCAGTGGTGGGGCGCTGGTCAACCTCCGAGCTGGACTGGAACAGAGACGAGCCCAAAACCTCCACCTGGTCTCACACTGTCTGTCTCCAGCTGTGTCGTTGCAGTGTGTGTGTCACAGTGACCACTCTCATCCTGCACACTGACTTCCTGTTCATTTGCTGCAGTAGACATGATGTACAGAACCACAACACACACAAAGAATACAGAGTTCAGATCTGTGTGATTTTGGTGTTTCGGAGCCTAGATCTACAGTGAGGCAAAAAACGTATTTAGTCAGCCACCAATTGTGCAAGTTCTCCCACTTAAAAAGATGAGGCCTGTAATTTTCATCATAGGTACACTTCAACTATGACAGACAAAATGAGAAAAAAAAATCCAGAAAATCACATTGTAGGATTTTTTTATGAATTATTTTACAAATTATGGTGGAAAATAAGTATTTGGTCAACTACAAACAAGCAAGATTTCTGGCTCTCACAGACCTGTAACTTCTTCTTTAAGAGGCTCCTCTGTCCTTCACTCGTTACCTGTATTAATGGCACCTGTTTTTGAACTTGTTATCAGTATAAAAGACACCTGTCCACAACCTCAAACAGTCACACTCCAAACTCCACTATGGCCAAGACCAAAGAGCTGTCAAAGGACACCAGAAACAAAATTGTAGACCTGCACCAGGCTGGGAAGACTGAATCTGCAATAGGTTTGAAGAAATCAACTGTGGGAGCAATTATGAGGAAATGGAAGACATACAAGACCACTGACAATCTCCCTCGATTTGGGGCTCCACGCAAGATCTCACCACGTGGGGTCAAAATGATACAAGAACGGTGAGCAAAAATCCCAGAACCACACGGGGGGAGCTAGTGAATGACCTGCAGAGAGCTGGGACCAAAGTAGCAAAGCCTACCATCAGTAACACACTACGCCGCCAGGGACTCAAATCCTGCAGTGCCAGACGTGTCCCCCTGCTTAAGCCAGTACATGTCCAGGCCCGTCTGAAGTTTGCTGGAGAGCATTTGGCCTGGAAACAAGGCAGATATATGACATTGACACAGTAACATCAGAGACTTATTCCCATTGTGGTTGCCATGAAGGCCTCACCATGTCTCCCAGTCCTGTCTGGCTGCCAGCAAGCAGTGCACCATGGGACAGTTTCTCCCTCTGAGCACTGATGGTGGCCAGGCTGGTGTACAAACCCATCAGCCGCAGGGTCTCCCTGTCCAGCCTGCAGGGGCAGAGGGACACATTCTCACAGTCAAGGTTGTGATTGGCAAAATGTGTTTGCCTCTTGTTAAGGGCAGTTATTGTGGATTTGAGGTGTGCGTGTTTCGTTGTGTGTACCTCTTGGCCAGGGTAGTGAGTGGATTTGTCTGGTGCTCAAGGCTGGTGTGTATCCGAGTGAGGAGGGAGATGGCTGACCAAGATTCCTCACTGGGTTTCTCCCAATCAGGACAGCCCCTCAGAGACACTCCCTCATTTGCGCCTGTTAATCATGTCATCACATGATCAGAGAAGTAGCCATCTGCTGCACCCACACTGGCTCATCCATTCCCACTCCATTAAATTACTCCTCTATATCAACTTGTTGTTATGCACAGCCTAAAACCACCTTAAGCATGTGTGTTACCTGTATATCTTGAAGGCTCCAGGTAGGTCAGACTGATTCAGCATGTCACCTGACTCCTGACTTTCCTCCCATAGCAAACCTAGCTCCACCCTCCCATGGTAACAGTGTCTCCCAGGCAACCAGCCCTGGGATATCAGAAACATGATGGGATGTTATGCATATACACATGTGATGCACTGTGTTTGTGTGTTTGTCTCACCATGGTGTTCATGCAGCATCTCTGTGTAGTGTGTGTGTGACGGCATCATACTTTACTCCCACCAGTAGGAGGCACTCTGAAAGAGCAACTCACCCCAACATCTGACCTCTCACCCACGTCTGACCATAGCTCATAGATGGCAGGTCTCCGCACACACCCTCCTGCACCAGCCTGGGGACACACACACACAGTGTGATTATGGGTGAGAGAGGGATAGAGAGAGAGGGAGACACTGTTACGGATACAGGTATTTTGTGTGTCCTGTGTGTGTGTGTTTCTTTTCCCTCCTTCTCCCCTCACAGGTGGCAATCATCATTCCCCATCAGTCATCAATCAGTCGCTAATCAGAAGACACACCTCCTCCTGTTTCCATTACCCTATTACTTTCCATTGGTTTAAAAACCCATTCAGTTGTTTGCTCTAGAGCTCAATCTCTCTGTCAATGCCATCTGTCTGTAGATCTCTTGTTTGGTTTTTGCAACTACATGTCACTTTGTCCCCACCTGTGAGTATTGGTTTTGTTATGGTGTTTGTTTGACGGTGGGAAAAGGGGGAACCAAGATAAGTCGCCCATGGGCATACATTACCCGTAGGAATACTTTGTATAAAAACACTAGTTAGAACTGGGCGGACCACCCCCTGTATTTTTGGTTAGTTAGTTAGCTGTTGGTGAAGTAGGCTAGTCTAGCTTAGGGGTGTTTTGGATACGTATTTCTTTCCTGGGTCCAGCTCAGCCCCTTTTCCTGCCCCCCCCCCCCCCATTACCGTGTGTTTTCAAATAAACCATGAAATAAACCATGAGTGTTCGACTAATTTAGTTGTCTGTGGTTATACGGGTCTCGTTACCCCCTCCCCTAGACTGTCGGGCCAAAAGGGATTTGTAACACAAGCTAACATCTTAAATGGCCCAGCGCTGTCTAGCTGCTCTCCTGTCTCCATCTCTCTTTTCTTTCTCTGTGGGTATGTTCTGTGCATCTCTGTCGTACTGAGCATGACCGGCGGTGCAGTACAGGGCTTGGATGAGGTATGCGATGTGTCTGTGGAGTACAGTTTTCATGTGTTCAGCAACTGTAGGTCCTTTTAGATCGTAGAATCAAGGTTCAGAAACACATCCCAGTCAAGCTTTTTTTACTCTCAAATGTCTGAAATATATGCAGAACTTTTGAAAACATGGCAGAGGTTTGAACTGAGAACCTTGTGAATAAATTGAGTTACAAGTTGTATTTATTTTTATCCGTGTTACAGTAGTCAGACAAATGTGTCAATATCTCCTAAGATACGGCCCAGTACATCCCTGGGGCCAAGCTTCCTGCCATCCAGGACCCATATAATAGGCGGTGTCAGAGGAAAGCTCAAACTGTCAGACTTCAGTCAACCAAGTCATAGACTCTCTGCTACCGCACGGCAAGTGGTACCGGAGCACCAAGTCTAGGACCAAATGGCTTCTTAACAGCTTCTACCCCCAAGCCATAAGACTGCTGAACAATTAATCAAATGGCCACCGGACTATTTACATTGACGCCCCCCACCCCCATTTGTTTTTTACACATCTACTACTCGCTGTTTATTATCTATGCATAGTCACTTCACTCCTACCTACATGTACAAATTATCTCGACTAACCTGTACCACCGTACATTGACTCAGTACCGGTACCCCCTGTAGGCTCGTTATTGTTATTTTGTGTTACTTTTTATAATTTTTTTACTTTATTTGATAAAATATTTAACTCTTTCTAGAACTGCACTGTTTGTTAATAAGGGCTTGTAAGTAAGCATTTCACGGTCTACACATGTATTCGGCGCATGAGACCAAATAAAGTTTGATTTGGCCTGGTCTGCTGACTTGAAGCAAAGAGTCAAATGTAGCAAGATGGCAGCAACATGCTGAGCTAATCAGTGCATGCTAGCTAAGCATTTATTAACATCTTAGCTACTAATGTTGAATGACTAAATAGAGCTAGATAGGTGTCAAATATACAAGTGAGTGAGCTAACATGTGCTTTATTGAAATTTTAAGTTGAATAAGCTATATGAACTTAAGAAAACGGGATGGACAGTTATACTTTTCTTATTTACTGGCCTATGTGAGACCTAGCTAGCTAACTCTATTTTACAATTAAGCATTATTAAGAGGTAGTGTTCTGCTTCGTCAGCTAGTTCAGTTTAGCGTAGCCTTTATGTTTCTGCCCCTAGGAAAGGATAACAGTCCATTACAATTTATTTTTTTGCTCATATAGCTTAACAAAATAGGGAAGGGAGGTTTTTACAATACAGCTTGGCAATAATAACAGATTTGCCTGTCAAACCTATTGAATTGAAACAAGAGTGGACTATACACAAACACAACCTAACTTTATACCTTTTTGTGTTTGTGTCAAATTCTGTATAGCTGTGTGTGTCCTCCATGCCAGTGTGTTCATTCAACAGCTTGTGGAACAGAACACACACATCCTGAGAAAGCTGTTCTCCCAGAGAACAACCTAAAAACTGGTGAAGCCTACCTACACACTGCTCCATCACACCCTGGAGAGAACACACTGGCTTACACATCAAACATTGCACACATGGATACACACACACACACACAACACGAATAAGACAGTACTGAGGAAAATAAACATTCTCAGCCAGTGCCTTAGCTGTTCCATGTTTACGCCATTGACTGATGAATTATACACACTCTTGGCATGGTTACATCAGTCGCCCCGACAACAGATGGATTTGTTTACCAGGAAACAACAGTGAAAGTTGTCTGTCAGCCTCAGACAGATGAGACCTGCCCATGTTACTGGTCTCACCTAGGAGCAATTAGTTCCTCTGGCCTTTACAATGTAGTAAAACACACCCAAAAACCACATATTGGATAGTTATCTTTATTTGTTGTGAAATGGCAGAGGGAATGTGTCCAATATTGTAAGTCTGTGTAATCTGGCATAACACATACCTACATTAAGGGACAAAGAAACAAAATATATTCAAATAATTCCCTGTGGATACAACCGAAAATGAGGTTTATACAGTAATAATTCCCTGTGGATACAACCGAAAATGAGGTTTATACAGTAATAATTCCCTGTGGATACAACCGAGAATGAGGTTTATACAGTAAAAGCACCTGGGATGTAGTGGAGTGTAACAACATGCTAACACTGTTAACCCACCTTTTTATTTTCTCAACAGTGTTTTCCCACTACATCCCTGCAGAGCACAATAGTGTATCAGCAGCCCTATCCTGAGCGCTAGAGGCACAGAGTGGTCACATCACAAACACTTAACAGTAGAGTCATAAAATACAGAGCATTCATTACAATGTTGATAAAAATGAATTCAACTTCACAGAATGTTAATATAAAACAACAAAGTCCACAGGTGAGTGAGACACCTCAGACAGTTCATTCACACTGTCCATGCAGTCCTTAGGAATGTGTGTGGGTGTGTGTTAGGACTTGCCATGTATGATCTTGGGGCATGTCTCTGGTGGTACACAGTGGTTGTTGTGTAATACCAGTCCAGCAGGACACTGGCAGCCGGGCACACAGGGTTTAAAACAGTGACTCTCTATCACCCCTAGTGGCACGTCACGGTTAACACAGGTCACTGGACATGGGGGACCACATTCATCAAACACGAAACCACGCTCCACTGGACAGCCCACCGCTAGATCGAGAGAGAAATGGGCAGGGAGAGAGGGACAGATTATGTCAACACAGAGAGATGGGGCCCTTTACTGTGGTAAAATAATGTTTTATAATGTGGTTTTGTGTTTGTATTTACCACACAGTGAGGAGCTCCTCCAGGACAGTCTAGCCCCAACCTCTCTGCACTGCGCTGCGTAGGCCTCCAGGGCATCACACAGACACTCGTCAGCGTTGGCTCCGCAGGCACACAGGTCATAGACACATGCTGCATACCAGGGCTCTGGAGCCACCAAGTGGTGGCAGGTATGGAACACTGCAGACTTCAGAACCCTGAGGAACAAAGGTCAATCAATCAATCAATCTAGCAAGCTCAAGCGCAGCTAATGTTTTTGAAAAGTCTGGTGTGTGTGTTACCTGCAGCGTGCATTAGCCGACTTCCTGGCCTGGTAGCCTGCTGCCTTACAGGGGTCAATATCCTCCCCAGGCTGGCATGACAAGCTGCCGTTACCACTACCCACCTACAGGGGGAGATAGCGATACTAGGGTCTGTGTATGGCTGCTCTGACAAATCAAATCAAATTTTATAAGTCACATGTGCCGAATACAACATACCTTACAGTGAAATGCTTACCTAAGAGCCCCTAACCAACAATGCAGTTTAAAAAATACAGATAAGAATAAGAAATAAAACTAACAAGTAATTAAGAACAGCAGTAAAATAACAATAGTGAGACTATATACAGGGGGGTACCGGTGCAGAGTCAATGTGCGGGGGCACCGGTTAGTTGAGGTAGTATGTACATGTAGGTAGAGTTATTAAAGTGACTACATAGATGATAACAGAGTAGCAGCATTGAAAAAAGGGGGTGGCAATGCAAATAGTCCGGGTAGCCATTTGATTAGATGTACAGGAGTCTTCTGGCTTAGAGGTAGAAGCTATTAAGAAGCCTTTCTGACCTAGACTTGGCGCTCCAGTACCGCTTGCCTCTGCGGTAGCAGACAAAACAGTCTATGACTATGGCCTTCCTCTGACACCGCCTGGTATAGAGGTCCTGGATGGCAGGAAGCTTGGCCCCAGTGATGTACTGGGCCGTTCGCACGACCCTCTGTAGTGCCTTGCGGTCGGAGGCCGAGCAGTTGCCATACAAGGCAGTGATGCAACCAGTCAGGATGCTCTCGATGGTGCAGCTGTAGAACGTTTTCAGGATCTGAGGACCCATGCCAAATCCTTTCAGTCTTCTGAGGGGCAATAGGTTTTGTCGTGTCCTCTTCACAACTGCCTTGGTGTGCTTGGACCATGTTAGTTTGTTGGTGATGTGGACACCAAGGAACTTGAAGCTCCCAACCTGCTCCACTGCAGCCCCGCCGATGAGAATGGGGGCATGCTCGGTCCTCTTTTTCCTGTAGGCCACAATCATCTCATTGTCTTGATCAAGTTGAGGGAGAGGTTGTTGTCCTGGCACCACACGGCCAGGTCTCTGACCTCCTCCCTATAGGCTGTCTCGTTGTTGATCAGGCCTACCACTGTTGTGTCATCGGCAAAATTAATTATGGTTTTGGAGTCGTGCCTGACCGTGAACAGGGAGTACAGGAGGGGACTGAGCACGCTCCCCTAAGGGGCCTGTGTTGAGGATCAGAGTGGCGGATGTGTTGTTACCTACCCTTACCACCTGGGGGTGGCCTGTCAGGAGGTCCAGGATCCAGTTGCAGAAGGAAGTGTTTTAGTCCCAGGGTCCTTAGCTTATTGATGAGCTTTGAGGGCACTATGGTGTTGAACGCTGAGCTGTAGTCAATGAATAGCATTCTCACATAGGTGTTCCTTTTGGCCAGGTGGGAAAGGATAGTGTGGAGTGTGGAGTGCAATAGAGATGACATCATCTGTGGATCTGGTTGGGGTATGTACCTATGGTCACTGTGGGGATGACGTCATTGATGCACTTATTGATGAAGCCAATGACTGATGTGGTGTACTCCTCAATGCCATCGGAGGAATCCCGGAACATATTCCAGTCTGTGCTAGCAAAACAGTCCTGTAGCTTAGCATCTGCTTCATTTGACCACTTTTTTATTGATCTAGTCACTGGTGCTTCCTGCTTTTAATTTGTAAGCAGGAATCAGAAAGATAGAATTATGGTCAGATTTTCCAAATGGAGGGAGAGCTTTGTATGCATCTCTGTGTGAGGAGTAGAGGTGGTCCAGAATTCTTCCCCTCTGGTTGCACATTTAACATGCAGATAGAAATTTGGCAAAACAGATTTAAGTTTCCCTGTATTAAAGTCCCCGGCTACTAGGATTTCTTGTTTGCTTATGGTGGAATACAGCTCATTAAATGCTGTCTTAGTGCCAGTCTCTGACTGTGGTGGTATGTAAACAACTACAAAAAATACAGATGACAACTCTCTAGGTAGGTAGTGAGGTCTACAGCTTATCATGAGATACTCTACCTCAGGTGAGCAATAGCTCGAGACTTCCTTAGATATCGTGCACCAGCCCCTTGTCTTACCAGACACCGCTGTTCTATCCTGCTGGTACAGCGTATAACCAGCCAGCTGTATGTTGATAGTGTTGTCGTTCAGCCACGACTCCGTGAAGCATAAGATATTACAGTTTTTAATGTCCCGTTGGTAGTTTAATCTTCCGCGTAGGTCATCGATTTTATTCTTGAAAGATTGCACGTTTGCTAGCAGAATGTAAGGAAGTGGGGGTTTATTCGATCGCCTACCTCCTCTTCACGCAGATCACGGGGATTGGGGCCTGTTCCCGAAAAAGCAGTATATCCTTCTCGTTGGGCTCTTCAGACTCGTGAAAGGAAAAAAAGGATTCTGCTAGTCCGTGGTGAATAATCGCAGTCCTGATGTCTAGAAGTTATTTTCGGTTGTAAGAGACGGTAGCGGCAACATTATGTACAAAATAAGTAAAAACATAAGTTACAAAGTAAAAACACAATTGGTTGGGGACACGTAAAACGTCTGCCTTCCTCTCCGGCGTCATTTTACACAACTACAGGAGTTTTGGTTAACACTCTACCTACAAAGTAGACAGACGCACACTCACCTTCCAGCTGTTTCCAAAGTCTGCCTCTGATTGACTGACTTTTCCTGCAGGGGTTCGTAGGTCGTCCTGGGGGTAGTTGTTGAAGTTGCCACAGAGACCACAAGTGTGACCTTTATACGACCCCGGAATACTCACTTCCAGGTGTGACCGCCCACTCCACAACACCTGAGGAGTTCAGACATGTAAGAGTTAACACAGGTAAGGGTTTAGACAACTTAGAGTAAATAGATAGTAGTTTTAGTACCTTTAGGCCTATATTAGTGTTGAGTAGGATGGTATTTGTCTGGCGCTCCAGGTAGATGTATGGTTCTTTGAGGAAAGGCAGGGTGACAACCTTGTAGTCCACCTGGAATAAAACACACCTCCGCTCAGATTGGCTCTCACCTCTTATACACATGTTCTGATTGGCTCGCGGCTAGAACATCCAGAACCAGAAACCCACTCACCCTAACGACCCAGTCCTGGAGTAGCTGCACTACCACATCTCCTATGAAAACAGTCACTTCTTTGGTCCAGGACACTCCCTTTCGACCACGGTCATCATTGGTCGCATGGATACTGGACACACACAGGTGTAGACAAATTAGTTCAAATCAACCAAATAACAAGATTCATGCAAGGTTTGGTAACATAAAAAGCATTGCTTTGTACCTGAAGTCGCCTCCGTCACAGTCCTGGGACAGTATGTAAGTGCAGGCCCCCTGGAAGTGGAGCATGCGGCCATCGAAGGTCCTGTAGTGGGGATCCCCAAACGCAACGCAGGTGGCTGGCCGTGGTATGCAGTGGGGACAACACACACCAGGGATCACAGCAGGAGTTTCATCCTGTTACACACAAGAGTCAAATGGAACACATAGTTAGACAGAACACAGAGTCAGACGGAACACTGACAGACCAGACAGAACACTAAGGCCAGACAGAACACTAAAAGCCAAAAAGAACACGAAGAGACCAGACGGAACACCGAAAGAACATACGGAACACTGAAAGAACATATGGAACACTGAGTCAGACACAACACTGAGAGACCAGACCGAACAGTGAGAGACTTGACAGAACACTGAGAGACAAGTGTGTGTTATATTGACCGCTGCGCAGCCTAGTGGAGGACAGCGTTGGCTGTAACAGTGTACGTCTCCAAACACACAGGTACAGCTGGTACACTCATCCACTTCCCACTGTTCATTAGACTGGTACACAGAGCCCTGGTAGACACACTGCGCCCCCGAGTCTGAAACACACACACACACACACATTATGTAGCGGTATATTAACAGTTTAGCTGCGTAGTGGTGATATTGCATAGTTTTTTTTACCCCTTTTTCTCCCCAATTTTGTGGTATCCAATTGGTAGTTACAGTCTTGTCTCATCGCTGCAACTCCCGTATGGACTTGGGAGAAGCGAATGTTGGGAGCCGTGCGTCCTCCGAAACACAACCCAACCAAGCTGCACTGTTTCTTCACACAATGCCCACTTAACCCGGAAGCCAGCCGCACCAATGTGTCGGAGAAAACACCGTACACCTGGCGACTGTGTCAGCGTGCACTGCGCCCGGTCCGCCACAGGAGTCGCTAGTGCGTGATGGGAAAAGGACATCCCTGCCAGCCAAACCCTCCCCTAACCCAGACGACGCTAGGCCAAATGTGTCTCCCGGGCGCAGCCAGTTGCAACAGGCCCTGGAATCAAACCCAGAATCTGTAGCGGCACAGCTAGCAATGCGATGCAGTGCTTTAGACCACTGTGCCACTCGGGAGGCCATTGCATAGTTATATATATTAGTGGTTAGTGAGAACTGTAGAAGTGGTACCTTGGCACTCGTAACAGCATTTTCCAGGAGTCTTCATTCTGACCAGGCCCTGCTCACACTCCACAGGAACACACTCCTCTATACTGCACTCAATGTAACCCAGCTAGAATACACACACATACAACAATGGAAATTTGTGCCATTCGTGCAATTCTGTGAGTGCGTGTGCATGTGTGTTTGTGTAACTTACATTACAGGTGCATGTGACGCACTCATCCTCACTGTCTGTCCAGCTCTCACCATTAGACACATGCCTCTTCTCACCCTCCATAACACACTCTGAAAGAAACACACACACACTTGACCACACAGTGTTTGGAGGTTAATAAGGTTGGGTGTTTAAGAGATGGGGTTTACGGTGTACAAAAATGGGGTAGGGTTGAGCGTGTACCGTCACAGATGGGGCAGCAGGAATCAGGGGGTGTGTGGTGTTCTTCAGGGCGGCAGCTGAGAGGGGGGCAGCTCTGGTGTAGACACGTCCACGTCAGGTCCTGATCAATAACACACAGGGATACAGGTTATATATCACTAGTCCAACACACAATACACAGCTTTATATTATTATACCACTACTTCTACAGACAATATACAGCTTTAAACAGACAAACACAGGTCAGGGGTTGTTGCTGTGGTACCTTGCACTGGCAGGTGAAGCAGGGGTCGTCTGTAGCCAGGACCTCGTTACCGATCAGAGTGGCCGTGCAGTTACTGAGGGGCTCTACACACATGCGTGCACAAACACACAGGTTAGTGGTGCGCGGGTCATCTGTTTGTTCACCGGCCAGCAATTGCTAATAACCCATCCGCAACTGCCCAACTATATGTGATAAAGTGAAATTCTGAGGCCCGAACCCAACCCTAACTCGTTAATATAGAAACATGTCCTGCAGGCTACAGTCAGAGATGGCGGAACAATATTTTGACAGAGAGTGGAGGATTTTTTTGGGCTGATTTAGATCTATGTCTGCTTATAATTTACAACATATTGGTAGGCTATTTGTTAGTCAACTTAATTAGATACATGCAGCTTCTCTTCTGTCATTATATAAGTATGTTGCCCTTGTAGACTAAATAAACCTTTGCTCACCAGAATAATGTCATGAATTGATAGAATGAATGCTTCAATCTAGTTGACATCGATAAAGTTCTCTATCATCTCTGCTTCTTAAGTGGAGCAAAGACGTTTAGGGACCAGGGACAACATGCAATAACAAAAAATAATTAGGTGGAAAATTTCCAAATGACATCAGTTTGACCGGTTGTCAGGAAATAGAAAGCTGTGAAAACAACCCAACATGTTTTGGATAAGATTTCAGTTTGGCTTGGGTGTATATTTTCTGTGGTTGAAATACTATTAGCTTTTATGATGCTGATAAAAAAAGCATTTCCACAGACGGTATCTAACTGTGCATTCACATTCTCTCGACGCTGAAATAAATAAATCATAATTCTCCACTCCTGTTCCTGAGTAAAAATTGTCTTGATAGTGTAGAATTCTACAGCAAGAAATGCTTAATTCTGCAGAAGTTAATATTAAGGCTATGTGAGAGGTTATAGACCCACAGTCAGTGTCCAGATTTCAGTTTCCATTTAACCCATCAGTAGGCAGTTCCCATGATGTGCCATAGGCCTATTTAAAGTCCCCTTCTTGAAACTGTCAAATTTGTATATCGCCTCACAATCATCACATATAACATACTGTAGCCCGGCACTGCCATCACCCTCTTTTACCATTTCACCAAATCTTTCTCAAACAATACTTTTCGGGCCCTTCCTTCTCTTTATTTTCATCTCTTCATTTCGCAGCTTTTCTCTTTTTTTGAACTCTGACATCGTCCTTTGTCGCTCGTACAGTTAGGCCTGAAGCTTAGGCTTACGTCCTAATGCCAGAAGCCTGAAATAACACGAAAAACCTCAATGTAGTCTATACAGTATATACATTTGATAAATGTTTAGATTTAAAAAAATTATTGTTTCTCTTCATTCAACCAGCCTGCCATCCACCCTTCATCCACACAATATTTCATGATCCTAAATCCATTATAAGTCAACCCCCGCCTCATTAACACAGGTTACTGGAAGTTTTAGAGTGAGGGAGTGAGAGAGAGAAAAAGAGTGTGTTTGTGTGCGTGTGTTAAACTGGTGTGTATGTGTACTGACGAGCGCAGACAGGGCAGCAGGAGTCTGGTCCAGAGAACAGGATGTTGCTTTTAACACAGTCCACCAGGCTGGGACACTGCTTACGGTAACACCTCAGGTGCTGCTCTCCATCTGGCATCACCTGGACACAGGAAACAATGACATCACCTGCTACAATACTGTATCTAGACATGCTGTGTGTGTGTGTGTGTGTGTGTGTGTGTGTGTGTGTGTGTGTGTGTGTGTGTGTGTGTGTGTGTGTGTGTGTGTGTGTGTGTGTGTAGTACCTCGCAGGTGCAGATGTGACAGGGGTCATCTGCAGGGTGGAAGCTGTCCCCTGGACCGTACACTCTGCCCTCAAACACACAGTCTGACCAAACACAAAGAGAGACACTGATCACAGTCTGACCAAACACACACAGAGACACTGATCACAGTCTGACCAAACACACACAGAGACACTGATCACAGTCTGACCAAACACACACAGAGACACTGATCACAGTCTGACCAAACACACACAGAGACACTGATCACAGTCTGACCAAACACACACAGAGACACTGATCACAGTCTGACCAAACACACACAGAGACACTGATCACAGTCTGACCAAACACACAAAGAGATATTGAACTAAACAGAGGAACAGAGAAGGTAAACAGGGTGTCTATTACAGTTACCTGCACACACAGGGCAGCACTCCCCAGGTACAGTGATGGTGTTGATGCAGGGGGACAGACAGCGGACCTCCGAGCAGGTGGTCACTCCATCCACACACATACAGCTCATACAGGGAGTAGAGTCTGCAAACCAGCTACTGCCCTCAGCATGCTCCTCTCCGTCATACACACACCCTGAGATACACGCACACACAACATTTTACATCCACAGAGTGTGCTAAATTGTGTAAACCTGACCAATAACTTGTTAAATATATTGGAGGCAAATACAAAGCCCAAGCTGGTGTATTACCTCTGCAGCGAGGACAGCACGTTCCTGGTTCTGTCAGCTGGTGCATACAGGTCAGCTTAGGACACTCTGGACCCACACACTGCACCTTCCCTGCCTGGAACAAACACACATTATACACACACATACGCCGCAAACACCTGCACACACACGCAAGAAAGAGAGAGGAGATATAGTCTAACCTGACAAGTACATGCTGTGCAGAGGTTGGAGCTGGGATTCCACTGCTGTCTGTCACTGTACTCCTCACCCTGGTATACACACACTGAGAGAAACAAACACACAGGGAGTTTAACAGGAAAGTTTTCTAATGCACCGTAACCTGCAAAATAGTTGCATGGTGTAATTGTAACATCATACAGGAACTCAAGTCCTTTTGTTGACCTGACCTAGAATTCCTCACAATCAAATGCTGACCGTATTATCACCCAAGAGAATTATCCTCTGTTATTGAACCAGCGTGTATATCCCCCCTCAAGCCGATACCACGACGGACCTCAAGGAACTTCACTGGACTTTATGCAAACTGAAAACTATATATCCTGAGGCTGCATTTATTGTAGCTGGGGATTTTAACAAAGCACATTTGAGAACAAGGCTACCTAATTTATATCAGCAAATTGACTGTAGTACTCGTGCTGGCAAAACTCTGGATCACTGCTACTCTAACATCCGCGATGCATATAAGGCCCTCCCCGCCCTCCTTTTGGCAAATCTGACCATGACTCCATTTTGATCCTCCTTCCTATAGGCAGAAACTCAAACAGGATGTACCTGTGTTAAGAACTATTCAACACTGGTCTGACCAATCAGAATCCACGCTTCAAGATAGTGTTGGTCACGTGGACTGGGACATGTTCCGGGTAGCCTCAGAGAATAATATCGCCGAATACGCTGATTCAGTGAGTGAGTTTATAAGGAAGTGCATAGGAGATGTTGTACCCACCATGAATATTAAAATCTACCCTAACCAGAAACCGTGGATAGATGGCGGCATTTGCACAAAACCGATAGCGCAAACCACCGCATTTAACCATGTTAAGGTGACTGGGAATATGGCCGAATACAAACAGTGTAGTTATTCCCTCTTCAAGGCAATAAAACAAGCAAAATGTCAGTCTAGAGACCAAGTGGAGTCGCATTTCAACGGCTCTGACACAAGATGTATGTGGCAGGGTCTACAGGAAATCACAGACTACAAAAACAAAACCAGCCACGTCACGGACACTGACGTCTTGCTTCCAGACAAACTAAACACCTTCTTTGCCTGCTTTGAGGATAATAGTGCCACCGACACGGCCAGCTACCAAGGACTGCTGTCCCCCCTTCTCCGTGGCCAACGTGAGTAAGACATTTAAACATGTTAACCCTCGCAAGGCTGCTGGCCCAGATGGCATCCCAAGCCATGTCCTCAGAGCATGCGCAGACCAGTTGGATGGTCTGTTTATGGACATATTCAATCCCTCCCTATCCCAGACTGCTGTCCCCACATGCTACTAGATGGCCACCATTGTTCCTGTACCCAAGAAGGCAAACGTAACTGAACTAAAAAACTTTCGCCCAGTAGCACTCACATCTGTCATCATGAAGTGCTTTGAGAGGCTAGTCAAGGATCATATCACCTCCACCTTACCTGTCACCCTAGGCCCACTTCAATTTGTTTACCGCCACAATAGGTCCACAGATGATGCAATCGCCATAAAACTGCACACTGCCCTATCCCATCTGGACAAGAGGAATACCTATGTAAGAATGCTGTTCATTGACAGCACTCAGCATTCAACACCATGGTACCCTCCAAGCTCATCATTAAGTTTGAGGCCCTGGGTCTCAACCCCGCCCTGTGCAATTGGGTCCTGGCCTTCCTGACGGGCCGCCCCCAGGTGGTGAAGGTAGGAAACAACATCTCCACTTCACTGATCCTCATCACTGTGACCCCACAAGGTTGCGTGCTCAGCCCCCTCCAGTACTTCCTGTTCCCCATGACTGCGTGGCCATGCATTCCTCCAGCTTAATCATCAAGCTTGCAGACGACACAACAGTAGTAGGCTTGATTACCAACAATGACGAGATAGCCTACAGGGAGGAGGTGAGGGCACTCGGAGTGTAGTGTCAGGAAACAACCTCTCACTCAACATCAAAAAAACAATGGAGATGATTGTGGACTTCAGGAAACAGCAGAGGGAGCACCCCCCTATCCACATCAACGGGGCAGTAGAGGAGAAGGTGGAAAGTTTTAAGTTCCTCGTGGTACACATCACGGACAAACTGAAATGGTCCACCCACACAGACAGTGTGGTGAAGAAAGAGCAACAGCAACAGTGCCTCTTCAACCTCAGGAGGCTGAAGAAATTTGGCTTGTCACCTAAAACCCTCACAAACTTTTACAGATGCACAATCCTGTCGGGCTGCATCACGGCCTGGTACAGCAACTACACCGCCCACAACCGCAAGGCTCTCCAGAGGGTGGTGCAGTCTGCACAATGCATCACCGGGGGCAAACTACCTGCCCTCCAGGACACCCACAGCACCCGATATCACAGGAAGGCCAGGAAGATCATCAAGGACAACAACCACCCGAGCCACTGCCTGTTCACCCTGCTACCATCCAGAAGCCGAGGTCAGTACAGGTGCATCAAAGCTGGGACCGAGAAACTGAAAAACAGATTCTATCTCAAGGCCATCTCAACGCTAAGACAGAGAGGTTGCTGCCTACATATATACTTGAAATCATTGGCCACTTTAATAAATGGATCACTAGTCACTTTAATAATGAAACTTTAATCATGTTTACATATATTGCATTACTCATCTCATATGTATATACTGTATTTTATACCATCTATTGCATCTTGCCTATGCTGCTCTGTCATTGCTCATCCATATATTTATATGTATATATTCAATTCCGTTACTTAGATTTGTGTGTACTAGGTAGTTGTTGTGGAATTGTTAGATTACATGTTAGATATTGCTGCACTGTCGGAACTAGAAGCACAAGCATTTCGCTACATCTGCTAACCATGTGTATGTGAACAATAAAATTTCATTTCATTTTTGGAAAACATGAAATATTCCATGTTTTCATTCAGTTTGTGGGTTTACCTGCACACTGGGGGCAGCAGTCTCCTGGCAGTGTGATTGGTTGGGGGCAGGAGGTGGGGGGGCAGAAGAGAGGCATGCAAGAGACACTCCCCCTCACACAGGTACAGCGCTGACAGGGATTGGCTAGCCCTGGGGTGAGGGGTGTGGCTGCTGGGGTGAAGGTTTGTCTGTTAGGGGAGTGAGGAGAGTGTTTACAGACATCCAGCTTGTCACAGGGCCTAGACATAACAGTGAAGGTGTGTGTGTGTGTGTGTGTGTGTGTGTGTGTGTGTGTGTGTGTGTGTGTGTGTGTGTGTGTGTGTGTGTGTGTGTGGAATTAGACCTACCTGTTAGAGTAGACCACACCGCCGTAGAGGCAGGCCTCACAGAGTGGACAGCAGCCATTGGATGATTCAAAGGGGAGAGGGTGGGAACATTGAACAGGACACAGCTTTTTATGACACGTCACCACCTCGTTCTAGAGAGAGGGGGGGTAAGCAAGAAAGATAGAGGGAGAAAAAGATGGGACAGGGAAACAGTGATATAAGAGGATAGACAGACTTCACAGAGATAGAGGGAGGGATAGGGGATGAGATAAAGCTGTCTTCTCACCAGACAGCTGCAGGTGGAGCAGGGGTCAATGGGCGGGGTGAAGGAGGCCCCAGACTGAAACTCCTCCCCCTGGTAAAGGCACACCCCTCTGCAGATGGGGCAGCACTCCCCTGGAGGGACCACAGGACGCGCACACACCACGGGCGGGCAAGACCCAGACACACACACCACACCACCGTTCTACACACAGTCACATGGAAAAATTGACCAAAACTAGAGCAAATATAGTAATAACATTGTGTCTCGCCAGGGACCTGAAGATTTGTGTTAGCCCCCATTACTGTCTAAGCCTTAAGTTTTATCTCAGTGGAATATTGAAGGTTGGTCACATACAGATACAGTGTATGTGTGTATGAAGTGTGTATGTGTGTACCAGGCATGTGCAGCGTTGACAGTGGTCTGAGGGGTGTGGGAAGCGCTCTCCATTGGAACAGTCTCGTCCGTTGAAGCGACAGCCATCACACACACCGCAAGCACAACCGTCCAGCGCAGGGTGTGGACAGGACACAGCAGGACACCTCTGCTTCACACACACTACCTCTCCTCTCTACACACACACATCCACACAAATGTAAACGCACACAAACACAAGAAAACACACCGACATCCATCACACACAACATATAAATGCAAACATGAACACACAAATACTTAATTGAATCAGATGTCTAACCGACATGGAGCAATTATTTGTATTTTTTTCACCCGGTAACTTGTTGACGGAGGCTGCGCATATGTTACTTTACGCACACATCACCCTCCCTTCATGTTTCTCACGTTTCTCACCCTCTTCTGGATCCTTCCTATTAACCAATTTGATGGACATGATGATGTAGCCCAGGGTTTCCCAAACTCGTCCTAGCACCCCCCCTGGGTGCACGTTTTTGTTTTGCCCAAGCAATACAGAGTTGATTCAAATAAACAAAGCTTGATGATGAGGGGGTTAATTGAATCAGCTGTGTAGTGCTAGGGCAAAAAACAAAACATGCACCCAGGGGGGGCCAAGGACCGAGATTGGAAAACCCTGATGTAGCCTACATCTCTGACTCATATTTATGAAAAGCCAACATAAAACCCTGCAGCGATTTGAATGAACGTACCAATATATATATATATATATTCTGTAGGCAACCTTCTCTTTCTGTTGTAACTAAGGATACTGCATTAGCACAATCGGGACGCACACTTTAAACCCCAAGGAATTTTTAACTCAAATACTTCTAGTAAGTTGTACTCAAAAGTCAATGAAAAGTCATTATTACTACAAATGTAGACTCAAAACTAAATGAGAAGTCACACCAACTATATTTTTTAAAGATATGATAACAAATTAACTTTTTCCCCAGCATGCTCTGCTGGAGGTAGATTCTTTTTGAATACTTTTTATATCTTTGTTTTTGCATGTACATTGAGTGATTGATTAAATAAATGTTAAGATAAATATTTTTTTCCTAAATTAATCCAATCATTACATTTTTGCACCCATTACTGAAATGGTTGATCTAGTTTAAATGGCTTAGGTAGTTTCCTTCCACTGTTCTTAACCCAGGCAGTCATTATGGATGCAGGTTGCAGGTGAATATAACTTAGGAATTACACATCAATTTGCAAGCCAGCATAATGTGATTTATAGTTAGGGTTGTAAAATTCTGGTAAATTTCCCAGGTTTTCCAGAAATCCTGATTGGAAGATTACTGGAATTGTTTTTGGGAAAGTTTGTGGAATTTTGCAGGCCTGATGTGCCCTGTGAACTATGAGTTTCAGGCCACTGTATAAGGCCTTATGATATACTGTATGTAATGGGTAAATTATACTGATAATAATTCACCTAGGAACTCACTTGGTGAAGGCCACCAGACTAAATGAACGAATTCAACAACCATGTCTCTGTCAATAACAAATACAGTCATGGGTGGTAACTCTACAATTCAATCGAAAAGGCAAGGCACATTGGTAAATTATTGGAGTCGTGGCTTAGTGAGGGCATTAAATTTAAGTATACCTTAATCAAAAAATGACATTTGTATTACTCATATGAAGGTAGTACCGCTCACTTCAACTATTTAACTTTCTTAACCAGTCATTTATTAGGGCATCGGTTTCCTAAAAATGTAGCCAGAATGTATCCGGTTTTACAGTGCAGTCTACACATTGCTTTGGGGCAAAAACAATCTGAGTTTTAACCACAAATAACATACAACTGTTAAAAAATGAAAAAAAGAACACTAATACTCCCTGTCTGCTTCCTGCTTAGCCAATGTTTGCAATGATGATTTTTTTTTAAAAGAGCATCACATTGCTATTTAGACTGCCTATCTGAGTCCTGCTTGTGTTTGATATGGGACTGAGTTGTAAAGTAGAGAATTTCGCACATGCGCAGAAACAGGATTGCAAACGCAGCCACTTAACCTTGACCCCACCCTGAACTCTGACCCTGACACTTGAACACTCACTGAGCATGTGCAGGTTTCACAGGTTCCTCTGGTTCCAGGGAAGACCTGTCCATCAACGTAAGCCCCGCCCTGGAACACACAGCCTACACACACACACACACACACACACACACACACACACACACACACACACACACACACACACACACACACACACACACACACACACACACACACACACACGTCAGTGTCAGACAGAAAGAAATAAAGACAGACAGATATGTTATAGTGGGTAGAGTACCGTCACACAAAGGGCAGCCACAGGGGCTGGTGGCAGGATGAGAGCAGGAGGCTGGAGGACACAACTTCTTCACACACCTCACTGATCCACCCTACAGACAGGGAGAGAGATATAGAGAGGAGAGAGTGGGAGAGAGAGAAAAATATTTAAATAAAGTTACACATACAAAGTACAAATAGGTGTCTGATGAAGGCGATTACGCCGAAATGTAAGCCTGAATGTACGTCCCGTCAATAAATAATCAGATCTATGCAGAAACAGAGTGATCCTTTTTCTTTATTTTCCTGGGGCGTCACCTGTCGAAGTGTCCTGGGGTAATCATTTAGGGGGGATTTTAAAGTCCCTCAGTTGAGCACCTGATTCCGTTTTTGTTCAAGCTTAGCTGATGCTTGTTTGGGTATACTTTCTTTCCATTGTGTATTAAACACTAAATAGTGTGTGTGTGTGTTACCTGGCAGCTACATTCTGAGCAGGGGTCAGTAGGGTCAAGGATTGACTGGCCACTGATGAGGACCACATTGCCATGGGAACAACCTGTCACAGGAAGAAATTGCCATAGAAACCATGTCTAAAGGAGAAACATTGTAAATATGTTACTTAGAGGAACAATGGCATACGGTGTGTGTATGAGGTGTGTGTGTGTACGCACGGTTACACTCTCCGCAGCACTGGCCGGGTGGCTTGTAGGGGTGTGTGCAGTCCTGGTAGCAGGGTAGCTGGCTACACACCACATCACCTACGTAACATGTACACACTCGACATGGGTCCTGTCCACTGAGAAACTCATAGCCATCAGGATACTCCGTACCCCCATACATACAGCCTGCAGAGAGAGAGCGAGAGAAGGGGGAGAGAAGGATTTAGTCCTACCCCTCTAATCAGGGACTGATTTAGACACACGCACAATATCCCACAAGGTGTCTCACCATCACAGGCTAGGCAGCACTCTCTCTGTATTGGGTAGGGACAGCTGACAGCAGGGCAGCGTTTCCTCTCACAGTGGACAGAACCCTCGCGACACACACACACTCCACACGGGTCCGACACATCACCCCACGACTCCCCATTGGCCCGATCCCGACCCTCATACAGACAACCTGAAACACACACATGTGGGCTATATGTGTAATATCATGCCATGCAGGCTGTATGAAGTGTAATGTCATGCCATGCAGGCTGTATGAAGTGTAATGTCATACCATGCAGGCTGTATGAAGTGTAATGTCATGCCATGCAGGCTGTATGAAGTGTAATGTCATGCCATGCAGGCTGTATGAAGTGTAATGTCATGCCATGCAGGCTGTATGAAGTGTAATGTCATGCCATGCAGGCTGTATGAAGTGTAATGTCATGCCATGCAGGCTGTATGAAGTGTAATGTCATGCCATGCAGGCTGTATGAAGTGTAATGTCATGCCATGCAGGCTGTATGAAGTGTAACGTCATGCCATGCAGGCTGTATGAAGTATAATGTCATGTTATGTAAACTGTATGAAGTGTCGTACCATCACAGGTCCTGCAGCACTCCTGCTGTATGGGGTGTGAGCAGTGAGCGAGGGGGCAGGGCTTGCGCTGACATCGAGACGTCCCATTGGTGCAGAGGCATGATCGACAGGGGTCAGTGGGGTCGTAGAAACGCTCAGTGTGTCTGTAGGGTCGACCCTCATACACACAGTCAGCAGGGGGGACTGCACAGACACAGAATAATTTATGACACCAAATAATACATTTACTTTTAATTTCAATTAGTCTTTGTCTTTTTAATCTTTGTCCCTGGCTGTAGTTGCGTACCTGGGCATTGGGGGCAGCATTCTCCAGGCAGCAGGTTGGGGATGGAGCACGCCAGCGGTGGACACCTCCTCATCAAGCACTGGACGTTACCATTCTACAACACACACAAGGTATGGGCTTAACAGGTTCATGGTTGTAGGCATATGGGACTGTCACTCAAACCTTGAGCTACAGTAGGATGGTCATTTTAGAATGGGCAAAACACGGGATTACAGCTAACCCTCAACATTGGCGCTCATGTGTGTGTTCTTACGATACAGTGGCAGGTCCTGCAGTTGTCAGTGGGATGGAGGAACTCTTGTCCGTTGGGGTACTCTTTCCCAGCGTAGCTACACCCTGCAAAAAGGTGTTCATTACTTAGACATGGTTTGACACTATACATATGTCTGTGTGTGTGTGTGTGTGTGTGCCTACGTATGTGTGTATGTGTGTGTGTGTGTGTACCGTTACAGTTGTTCTGGCAGCAGGTCCCTGGGAGGGGGGTGGTGCAGTGAGGCCGGGGGCATTCTGATGCGTGGCAGTCAACCCTCCCTGACACACAGACACACTCCTCACACACACTCACCGGGCTGGGGAACACCTCGCCGTCCACAAACACACGGTTCTCAAAGGAACAGTCTGGAACAAACACACAGGCAAAAATACACTTACAAAACACAGGTTTTGCATTTAGAAGGTTAATATATATGTGTGTGTGTGTTTTAGGCGAAGAGTACCTGGGCATTTAGGGCAGCACTCTCCGTGCGGTGTGTGTGTGTTGGAACAGTTCAGGGGGGGACAGGCTCTCCTCACACACTGCACCGTACCCTCCTGGGGAGTGGGGGGTAGGACCATGTTATGCAATTTTATGTTGCAGTATGTTATGTGTGTGTGTGTGTGTATGTTTGGCTGTGTGTGTGTCCTCTCACCAGACAGGTGCAGGTATGACAGGGTTGGTCGGGGTGTGTGAAGGTTTGTCTGTTGCTATAGATACGCTGATCGAAGGTACAGCGCTCACACTCTGCACAGCACAAACCTAGAGAGAAAGGAAAAAGAGAATGGAATGAGAATGGAAAGGAAAGATTTCAAAGAAATACCCTCAGACAGACATGCACACTCACACAGTCTTACCGGTGGTCTTGGTGGGGTGTGTGCAGGCAGTGGGGGGACAGTGTGTGTGTGTACACACCACTTCTCCGTTTAGACAGGTACAGTTG
The DNA here is from genome assembly GCF_036934945.1 of Oncorhynchus masou masou. Classification (NCBI taxonomy): domain Eukaryota; kingdom Metazoa; phylum Chordata; class Actinopteri; order Salmoniformes; family Salmonidae; genus Oncorhynchus; species Oncorhynchus masou. Next base: position 28,694,745 of record NC_088233.1, on the reverse strand, counting down.
GTGCAGCCCTTGACCTGCCACTGAGAACCCTCCTCATACTTCAACCCCTCCAACACACACACTATAGAAAAAGAGAGAGAGAGAAACAGAGACAGAGAGAGGGGGGGTGTAGGATTGATTATGTAAAGATATATTCCTGTCTTTATTTCTGTATGTATAGGATGTTATCATTGTTGCAAAATAATATGTGGTACCTTTGCAGATGGGGCAGCAGAACTGGGGGTTGTTGATGGGGTTGGAACATTGGACCGGAGGACACCTCTCCTCTTGGCACCTCACATTTCCATCCTGATACACACACACACACACACACACACACACACACACACACACACACACACACACACACACACACACACACACACACACACACACACACACACACACACACACACACACACACACACACACACACACACACACACTCAGAACTTTTGTATTGTTTGTTAGTATGTGCATCAATGTGTGTATGTCTATCTATGTGTGTGAGTTCAGACCCACCTTGCAGCTGCACTGGACACAGGGTCCACTTCCAGCTGGGTTAAAAACGTTACCATTAACGTAGACTCTCCTCTCGTATTCACACTCTGCAGAGACAGACACACACACAGAGGTGGGATGGATAGATAGTGGTGAAGGTTAGAAGTTAGAGTGTAAAAGACTGCGGCAGGCTGAACTCACGATCACAAGTGGGACAGCACTGTCCTCTAGGCGTCGCAGGGTGGCTACAACGCAGAGGTGGACATGATGCATCCATACGCTCACATGACACCTCTCCATCCTATTGGTAAGAGAGATACACATCACATGACAACTTTCCAGCCTATAGGAGAGAGAGAAACGCATCAAATGACACCTCAACAGCCTATTCATATACTTCCAATATGTCACTTTTTTGTTGTGGCCATACTGATTCCCGACTTGAACACGTCCACACACATAGTCAGTACTCACAGAGCAATGGCAGCGGAGACAGGGATCTGTCCTGGAGGGGAACATCAACACCTGAGAGTCATACTCACACTGCTCACACCTAGGACACACACATACAGGCGAAAGATGATGCATATTTAACTACATGTGATACTACAGCTATGATACTGGAGGTTTTATGTGTGTGTTACCGTGGGCAACAGTCTCCGGGGCGACGGACAGAGTTGGGGCAGGAAACCGCAGGGCAGGGTCTAGGCGAGCAGAGGACATCTCCATTCTGAGGAAAGAGAGGAGAAACACACACGTCAGGGTCTGTTTTAGACACATACTGTATGCACAAATATTTGACATACAGAGACACAGAGCTCTATCCCAGTCTTACCATACACACACACTCCTGACAGCGGTCTACACTAGGGACCTGGGCTCCATTCAGGAAGTCCTGGCCGTTCATTCCGCAACCTGAAACACACATAATCACACACTGTATACTCAATTCTACGCACACACACAGAGACACGCACACTAAGACACACAGAGACAGACACACGCACGCACACGCAGACAGGGTGTCTCACCATGGCAAACTGGGCAGCAGGTATTGGGTGGTGGGGAGGAAGGGTTCCGACATGGAGGGCTACACCTCTCTGTCTCACATTTAACAACACCCTCCTGGCAAAAGTTAAAGGTCAGGAAATTAATCTACAGTAAAAGTAAATTCCTGTCAGCACATGAAGCCATCTCTAGTGGATTATGAGAAATAGAAAGAACAAAAGAGAGAGAGAAAAAAGGAGAAAGAAATGAAGCAAGTGAGAGAGAGACTCACCAGACAGTAACAGAGACTACAGGGGTTTTCTGATGGTCTCCATTTAGCTCTGTGGTGGTAATGGATGCCTGTATGGATACAACCTACAGACACCCATCACAAATACATGCATATGTCAGTAATAAGAACACATGATTGCTTCTGTCAGAGTATGAGTTATACAAACCTCTACAGCGAGGGCAGCACTCTCCATGAAGTGTCTCCTGTTCAGAGCAGTCGAGGGGTGGGCATGAAGGTGGGGAACACACCATACTACCCTCCTAGCACAACCCACAGAAAGAAAGAGCAAAGAATCATAATTTAGTCAATGTATGTAAGTGTTGAAGTGTATGTTGGTACGTAGTGTATGTGTCAGTTTATGGCAGACATATTCACCTTGCAGGTGCAGGTCTGGCAGCCGTCGATGGTGTTGACAGAGGAATTATAGGGACGACCGTCCAACTTACACCCTACAGACAGAATGAGAGAGAGGTTAGGGAGGTGTGTATGTTTGTTCTGTGTACTCGTATCTGTCCATGTCCGCATGCAAGCAAGTATGTGTGTGTATATGTTGGATGTGTTTAAGGTATACTGGGGTAGTGGGCTGAGGGGGGAGGGTGAGTGTCTAGTTGTCAGCCGTATGTACTCATCTGACAAACAATCAGACCGAAGAATAAATAATACCCTGGTAATTTGAATGTGTGTTTCTGTGTGATATCCCTCCCTCCCTCTTTCTCCCTCCAACTCACTCTCTCTCTCTCTCTCTCCGTCTCTCTCCCTCTCTCTCCCTCTAACTATCTCTCTGTCTCTCTCCAGAACATCTGGCTTTCCTCTTTAGTAATGAAACAACAGCATGCTGCTCATATAACACACACACATACACACATGCGCACACACACACACACACACACACACACACACACACACACACACACACACACACACACACACACACACACACACACACACACACACACACACACACACACACACACACACACACATGCGCACACACACATGCGCACACACACCCACAGAGAGAGATGTTTTACAGCTGTAACCATAAACAGAGGTGCCTGCAGTGGTACAGAGTTAGAGACTGCCCCGGTGAGTACATTAACACACAATTGACTTGTCAGAGCAACAGTTTGTGTGTGTGTGTGTGTGTGTGTGAGGCTGCCCACCAATGCCAGGAAGCATTTCCGCCACTCATCCGAGCATGCAGGCCAATGCAGAAAGATCAAAGAGTAAATGAGTGCATGTTTGGGTCTGCATAAGAGTGACTGACTGTGTGTGTGTGCGTGTGCGTGTGCGTGTGCGTGTGTGTGTGTGTGTGTGTGTGTGTGTGTGTGTGTGTATGTGTGTGTGTGTCGGCTGGATGCCATCAGAAACAATTAAGAGAGAAAAGACTGACAGAAAAGAAAGATGGACATAAAAAAACAAGAGGAGACGAAGACAGTAGACAGAGAGAATGGGGAAAGAAAAAGAAAAACTGATGAAGACAGAAGATAAGAGAGAGGTAGGAATGAGAGTGTGAGGGATGGAGAGAGAAATGAAGAGAAGACTGAGAGAGATAGAGGGGGAGAGGGGAGAGAGAGAGAGAGAGAGAGAGAGAGAGAGGGAGAGAGATTGAAGGCATAATATCATGTTTACAGTACATTCCAACAGGGTCGTTTCTATAGGGAACATGACAGAACAGAGACCCATTCGACATATACCGGCCTACTGTGTGTATATGTGTGTGTGAGGAGGTGGAACTTGCTTTAAAAGTAAGTAACCTTTTCATTTCTATAGGGAACATGACAGAACAAAGACACATTTTACAAATGCCAGGGTGTGTGTGTGTGTGTGTGTGTGTGTGTGTGTGTGGTGAATATCATGTGGTGGGTAAACAGCTTAATAGATGAAGAGTAAAAGCAACAACAAAGAACACTAGAAACATTCACTCCCTTTATCTAATACAGTGTGGTACATTGATTACACCTCATAATGTCTAAATATCTCCTACTTTAGTTAAATATTCAAAGGAAGTGCTACAGGGTGTGCAGACTTTCATTCCAACCCATCATAAAAGTGTATTCCAGAAAGAGAAAAGTGTCCAGACTTGGAAACCAGCCTTGGTAATTAAAGCTCTGATGTCGAACTGCATTCGTTTTTCATGATAAAAAAGCATTTTCTAGTCATCTTCCACTACGCTGAATGACATGGGCGCCAGTCAGCACTGGTTACCAGCCCTGGCAGATGACGTACGCTCCGGTGGTTGGGTCAAGCCACTCAGTAAAGCAGGAGCCACAGTTCCGCAAACGACACTCAGCCATCGGGTTACCAAGACAACGTGCTTCACGGCAGAGGTCAGGGCAGGTCATGGGGGCAGAGCCAAGAGGACAACCGGAAAACCAGTGTAGTTCAAAACAAAACCTACAACACACACACAAACCAATGAGAAGATACAATAACAACTTCTACTCTAAAGAGATATATTCACGACTCACTGGCTACTGTTTACACCCCCTCTCTAATTGACCGATGGTTACCTGCTGTCTGGGGTGATTGGCAGCCAAATGCCCTGTCCCCTCTGTGACATCACCTTGTGGGTGTAGTAGTCATCAGAATGCTTCTGTCTCGCCCACTCCCGCTCCAGCTGACCAATCAGGGCTTGGCTCTCCTCTTGATCCAGAGCCATCCAATCCTGCAAAGGCCAGTGCTGAGGCAAGGCTGTGATTGGAGAGCAGGTTCTTGTAATGTGGTTAAGAGTGTGTTGATTGGTTGAAATTAGCTGCTGTTGGGTGTGGTAGTAGAACCGTAGGTAGTGCGGTCCGTTGTAGAACCAGTTACAGCTGTCCTTATCGTAACCGTCTGGTCGAAATCCAAATGCATCAAAACCACCCCGGTCCAAACCAAAGGGGTCGAAACCATAAACACTGTAGCCACTGTCGCTAAAGAGCTCTGACATAACCTTCTCTCTTTCTCTCTCCTCCTCCTCTCTACTCTCCTTCTCTTTCTCCCCCTGAGTCTCCTCTTCTCTCTCCTCCTCCCTCATAAACAATCCATCCCAGCGCATCCCGAACCATGTAACATTGTGGCGGTTAAACCCATAGCGGTTGTATCCAGAAATGTCATAGCCCTCTCTGTCGATGTGGTCACGGTCCAAACCATCCTTACTGTAACCAAGCAGGTCCCAGCCCATGCGGTTGAAACCTTGTCTGTCATATCCATTGCGATTGTAACCACTGTGGTCAAAGCCATCATAGCCTTGTGCATTGTAATCATATGTGCTGTGTTTATGGTTGTTTTGTGTATCTTGTCTCTTTCTGTGATAGCTGGCAGTGTCTTTCGCTCCTCTGTGGCGGCCCTTCCCTCTTTCGGCAAGGAGTGATGATGTCACATTGCAGGGAGCTCCGAGGGTTATGGGTACATACACCACACACAGTTGTTCCCGTGAAGACATCACATCATCAGGAGCAATGCCGAAAGGCTTCATCTTGACGAGACGCTGCCTCACCGGGTACTTGGTGTGTAGGTGAGTGTGCCCATGAGCTTCTTCATGCGTGTGCACGTCTCTGTGCCTGTCCTGCCAGTGTGTCCAGAGCTTGTCGATGAAAGCGGCGTGTGAGAGGTAGAGGGGGTCATAGGCGGCCAGAGGAGAAGCCATGTGGCCCCCCACCCAGAGCCTAAATAGCCCAGACAGCCCCTGTAGAGCCTGGGAGAACAACAGGAAGTTTCCCTGGGACAGGAGCCTCTGGACGCTCACCGCGTCAGGCACAGACACCTGCTGAGACCAAGGGACAACGTCAGAGGAAAACATGACAGACAAATAAAGATAACTTTATTGACCTTCAGCAATGACATACAGTAATCATTTCATAGTGTATACAGCTTCAAAACATGAGGAAAATTGTAAAATCATGAGGCTAACCGAGGTGTTGAAGCTCCGTCGTAGACAGGGGGACCAGTGGAACCGTGCAGACAAGCCCTGGAAGGAGTGGTGGGGGACACAGCCTGAGACATAGTTGCTCTCTTGCTCTCCATCCCCCTCACTCGCTCTATCCCTCTCTTCATCCCTTTCCCTCTTGCCATTCCTCTCTCTCTCTCCGTCCCCTCCAAACATCTCGGGCTGCCAGACAGCTGAGGTCAAAAGATCACCAGAGTCGACCGTCCACTCGAAGTACGGAACACCCAGTTGGCATGACGACACAGCCTGGAGCTCCTGCTCCACCACTCGCAGGAAGTAGCGCTGCCAGGGCAGGAAGTAGGTGTGGCCACCAGCCTGAGGGGAGAACTCAGCTCTCAGCTTGGTGAAACCATCCCATACACCTACACAAAATCCAACATGAAAACAAGACTGATCCAAGGTATAATAGAGAACAAATGTCAGTTAGCTATAAACTTGGGTAGTAAAGAGTTAGCTGTACATGAGTACCTGACTAGTAGAGTTAGCTGGAAAAGTATATCTAGCTAGTAGAGTAAGCTGTACAGAGTACCTAGCTAGTAGAGTTAGCTGTACAAGTGTACCTAGCTAGTAGAGTTAGCTGTACAAGTGTACCTTGCTAGTAGAGTTAGCTATACATGTGTATCTAGCTACTAGAGTAAGCTGTACAGGTGTACCTGGTTCTTAGAGTTAGCATTAGCTGTAAAGGTATACCAGGCTAGTAGGGAGTTAGCTATACATGTGTACCTAGCTAGTAGGGAGTTTGCTATACAGATGTGCCTAGCTAGCTAGGGAGTTAGCTGTACAGGTCTATCTAGCTAGCTCGGGAGTTAGCTGTATAGGTGTATCTAGCTAGCTAGGGAGTTAGCTATACAGGTGTATCTAACTAGCTAAGGAGTTACCTGTACAAGTGTATCTAGCTAGCTAGGGAGTTAGCTGTACAGGTGTATATAGCTAGCTAGGGAGTTAGCTGTACAGGTGTATCTAGCTAGCTAGGGAGTTAGCTGTACAGGTGTATCTAGCTAGCTCGGGAGTTAGCTGTATAGGTGTATCTAGCTAGCTAGGGAGTTAGCTATACAGGTGTATCTAGCTAGCTAGGGAGTTAGCTGTACAGGTGTATCTAGCTAGCTAGGGAGTTAGCTGTACAGGTGTATCTAGCTAGCTCGGGAGTTAGCTGTATAGGTGTATCTAGCTAGCTAGGGAGTTAGCTATACAGGTGTATCTAGCTAGCTAGGGAGTTAGCTGTACAAGTGTATCTAGCTAGCTAGGGAGTTAGCTGTACAGGTGTATCTAGCTAGCTAGGGAGTTAGCTGTACAGGTGTATCTAGCTAGCTAGGGAGTTAGCTGTACAAGTGTATCTAGCTAGCTAGGGAGTTAGTTGTACAGGTGTATCTAGCTAGCTAGGGAGTTAGCTGTACAGGTGTATCTAGCTAGCTAGGGAGTTAGCTGTACAGGTTTACTGGCTAGCTAGGGAGTTAGTTGTACAGGTGTATCTAGCTAGCTAGGGAGTTAGCTGTACAGGTGTATCTAGCTAGCTAGGGAGTTAGCTGTACAGGTTTACTAGCTAGCTAGGGAGTTAGCTGTACAAGTGTATCTAGCAAGCTGTACAGGTGTATCTAGATAGCTAGGGAGTTAGCTGTACAGGTATCCAGGGTTTCCGTTAGGAAGATGTGGTGCCGGACATTTGACCGTCAGTCTTTTAATTTAACGGACATTTGATACATTAACCTGCTTAGGGCGTCCACCCACGATGCTTAGAATGACAGAAATCACATTTATGTTTATTAATTTTAACAGAATATGCAACTAGAAGATGCAACTGCGGTGTCCGAATTCGCGTACGCACTTTGAAGATGTTAGAATAACTGCCACATTTACTTTTCCTCAGCCAACAAGATGGGTAACGAACAGCAAAACCACTAGCCTATGTCAATCTAATATCCCCCATAGGAGAAAAGTTTACCAATTCTATTGGTCAGCTTGTTGTTCTGTGTAAGAAAAAATAGCCTATTCCAAACAGACTCTGGGACAGTTGTGGGACGATAGATCCCAAAATTATGCAACCAGTAGGCCTAGGCTACATGAAAAGAAAACTTGAAAAAGCAATGAGGCTGATGCAACAGATCAGATCGTTTAGCTTAAAATGTTGACAAACTATTATTTCTTCATATTTTAAGTGCAGCAACGCACACAAGGCAGTACGTTACACGCATTATTCTACAATGTAGAAAATAGTAAAAATAAAGAAAAACCCTGGAATGAGTAGGTGTGTCCAAACTTTTGACTGGTATTGTATATACAGTTGAAGTCGGAAGTTTACATTCACTTAGGTTGGAGTCATTAAAACTCACTTTTCAACCACTCCACAAATTTCTTGTTAACAAACTACAGTTCTGGCAAGTCTGTTAGGACATCTACTTTGTGCATGACACATGTACTTTTTCCAACAATTGTTTACAGACAGATTATTTCACATATAATTCACTGTATCACAATGTCAGTGGGTTAGAAGTTTTATACACTAAGTTGACTGTGCCTTTAAACAGCTTGGAAAATTCCAGAAAATTATGTCATGGCTTTAGAAACTTCTGAAAGGCTAATTGACATAATTTGAGTCAATTGGAGGTGTGGATGTATTTCAAGGCCTACCTTCAAACTCAGTGCCTCTTTGCTTGACATCATGGGAAAATCAAAAGAAATCAGCCGAGACCTCAGAAAAAAAATTGTAGACCTCCACAAGTCTGGTTCATCCTTGGGAGCATTTTCCAAACGCATGAAGGTACCACGTTCATCTGTACAAACAATAGTACGCAATAGTACACCATGGGACCACGCAGCCGTCATACTGCTCAGGAAGGAGACACGTTCTGTCTCCTAGAGATGAACGTACTTTGGTGCGAAAAGTGCAAATCAATACCCGAACAACAACAAAGGACCATGTGAAGATTCTGGAGGAAACAGGTACAAAAGTATCTATACCCACAGTAAAACGAGTCCTATATCGACATCACCTGAAAGCATGGAAGAAGCCACTGCTCCAAAACTGCCATAAAAAAGCCAGACTACGGTTTGCAACTGCACATGGGGACAAAGATCGTACTTTTTGGAGAAATTTCCTCTTGTCTGATGAAACAAAAATAGAACTGTTTGGCCATAATGACCATTTTGTGTTTGGAGGAAAAAGGGGGAGGCCTGCAAGCTGTGGAACACCATCTCAACCGTGAAGCACTGGGGTGGCAGCATCATGTTGTGGGGGTGCTTTGCTGCAGGAAGGACTGGTGCACTTCACAAATTAGATGGGATCACGAGGGAGGAAAAGTACGTGGATATATTGAAGCAACATCTCAGGACATCAGTCAGGAAGTTAAAGCTTGGTCACAAATGGGTCTTCCAAATAGATAATGACCCCAAGCATTCTTCCAAAGTTGTGGCAAAATGGCTTAAGGATAACAAAGTCAAGGTATTGGAGTGGCCATCACAAAGCCCTGGCCTCAATCCTATAGAAAATTTGTGGGCAGAACTGAAAAAGCCTGTGCGAGCAAGGAAGCCTACACACCTGACTCAGTTTCACCAGCTCTGTCAGGAGGAATGGGACAGAATTCACCCAACGTATAGTGGGAAGGTTGTGGAAGGCTACCTGAAACGTTTGACCAAGTTAAACAATTTAAAGGCAATGCTACCAAATACTAATTGAGTGTATGTAAACTTCTGACCCACTGGGAATGTGATGAAATAAATAAACTCTGAAATAAGTCATTCTCTCTACTATTATTCTGACATTTCACATTCTTAAAATAAAGTGGTGATCCTAACTGACCTAAATGTCAGGAATTGTGAAAAACTGAGTTTAAATGTGTTCGGCTAAGGTGTATGTAAACTTCCGACTTCAACTGTATATATATATTATTATATATATATTTTTAAATATATTTTCCGTTATTATTTTCCCAGAACCCTACCACCCCTCCCCTAATTGGAGTAAACTAATGGACAACAACACTTAGGTTTTTACTTCCAGCTTCTACTGTGCATACTATATACATTTTACAGACACAATGTAGTTTACAATATTTATCTTTTGTTTGTTTTGAATCTCATTCTTCAGCTACCCTCAACCCCTCCCATCTATCTCTGTTGTTTCACAAAAGTTCTGAACCTACAGTATATACATTTTACAGACACAGTATATTTTACATTAGTTACCTTGTTGTTTTTAGTCGCAAAAGTTCTTTGCCTAATGCAATTAGCGGGAACACACTGTTGTCAAAAGCTCACTGCACATGCGAGAGGTTTTATGTGAGAGAGATGAAAATATCTGTTTGAAATTTAGAAAGAGGGGAGATCTAAAGATGCAACAACTTGCATGGATTGCTAATATGACTAGAATCGTGCCTATGGCTACTGGACAATGAAAGAAAGTTGATTTGAAAACCAATAGAACATGAGACAAATAAGCTCTGGTGTCAATAGCATATGGAAGTATTTTGTTAAGGTCAGATTTTACTTTGAAGCAAAGCAAGACGTGCCTCATAATATTCATTAAAATGTTCAGGTTTCAAACAAAATCAATAATAGTCTACTGGTCTTCCAGCAATGCAAGCTCTCCGAATTTGGCCACGTAGCGGGCCACAACATTCTTGCTGCGGGCAAAGTCATTCCGTAGCTCGCCCAATTAAGTATATGTGTTCAAAATGCATACTGCCTCCAGCTCATTGTAAGTTGGTGTGTAATAAAATCAATAATAGTCTACTGGTCTTCCAGCAATGCAAGCTCTCCGAATTTGGCCACGTAGCGGGCCACAACATTCTTGCTGCGGGCAAAGTCATTCCGTAGCTCGCCCAATTAAGTATATGTGTTCAAAATGCATACTGCCTCCAGCTCATTGTAAGTTGGTGTGTGACGTGATGAAGCCTGCCTACCGTTGCCTATTATTTAGTAATGCAACATTTTTTTTCTCCCGGCCAATTGGCCGGCGGCAGTTTTATTTAATCGGCTTTTCATTATTTTTTGGGGGGGCCAAAAGCCGGCTATTTCTAGCCAACGGAAATCCTGAGGTATTGGGACAGTGAATTTTTGTAGTTGGCTCTGTACTCCAGCACTTTGGATTTGAAATTATACAAGGACTAAGAGGTTAAAGTGCAGACTGACAGCTTTAGTTTGAAGGTATTTTCAACCATATCGGTTGAACCGTTTAGAAAAAACAGAACTTTTTGACCAAAAGTATTAGCACAAATTCATTTACATGTGTATTAAAGAAGTAAAACGTTAAGTATTTGGTCCCATTTTCAGAGCACACAAAACTCTACAAATTTGTTGGATCCATTTGCTTTTTGCTTTGGTAATGTTTCAGATTATTTTGTGCCCTATAGAAGTGAATGATAAATGGAATTGTGTCATTTTGGAGTAACTTTTATTGTAAATAACAATAGAATATGTTTCTAAACACTTCTACAATAATCTGGATGCTACCATGATGACGGATAATCCTACATTAATCGTGGATAATGACGAGTGACGAAGTTAGATACACAAATATTATACTCCCACAAAAATGCTAACCTTCCCTGTTACATGATCACTCATCATGACACAAAAAGTGCAGTAATTTCTACACGGTGTACCGATATGGATGAAAATACCCTCAAATGAAAACTGACAGTCTGCACTTAACGTCATAGTCATTGTATCACTTCAAATCCAAAGTGATGGAGTACAGAGCCAAAACAGCAACAATTGTGTACCTAGCCATTTGAGAGTTAGTTGTACACAGGTGTACCTAGCGAGTTGGGAGTTAGTTGTACACAGGTGTACCTAGCTAGTTGGGAGTTAGTTGTACACAGGTGTACCTAGCTGGTTGGGAGTTAGCTGTACACAGGTGTACCTAGCTAGTTGGGAGTTAGTTGTACACAGGTGTACCTAGCTGGTTGGGAGTTAGCTGTACACAGGTGTACCTAGCTAATTGGGAGTTAGTTGTACACAGGTGTACCTAGCTGGTTGGGAGTTAGCTGTACACAGGTGTACCTAGCCAGTTGGGAGTTAGTTGTACACAGGTGTACCTAGCTGGTTGGGTGTTAGTTGTACACCTGTGTACCTAGCTGGTTGGGAGTTAGCTGTACACAGGTGTACCTAGCTGGTTGGGAGTTAGCTGTACACAGGTGTACCTAGCTCGTTGGGAGTTAGTTGTACACAGGTGTACCTAGCTGGTTGGGAGTTAGCTGTACGCAAGTGTACCTTGCTAGTTGGGAGTTAGTTGTACACAGGTGTAACTATCTAGTTGGGAGTTAGCTGCACACAGGTGTACCTGGCTGGTTGGGAGTTAGCTGTACACAGGTGTAACTATCTAGTTGGGAGTTAGCTGCACACAGGTGTACCTGGCTGTGCGTAGAGCCTCCTGATGGCTCGTTGGTACTGGCGCCTCTCTTTCAGGGTCAGGTCTCGTATCTCCTTCCGCTGTGTCAGTTGACTACACCCACACTGCACCGCTCCGCTTTGATCACACAAACACTCTTCACAGCCATGCCTGAACCTCTCCCCGTAGCTCCGTGGCAGGCTATGGTAGAGGCAGCCACAGGCGTGGACGCAACCCACCTCAGAGCAGCGCTGGCCGGGGGAGAAACTCACAGCCTCTCCCTCTCCCTGCAGGTCCCTGACCCTGGCCTGACAGGCTGACACAGACAGGTACTCACAGCTGTAGATGAAATTAGCATCTGTCCCGTCAAACCCACTAGCATTTTTCTCTCTCCCTCTCTCCTCCTTTCTTTCTCTCTGCTGGTCTGGCCTGGTCAGGTTGAACCACTGGTAACCAAAGTGATCAGATCCGTCCTCCTCCAATGTCCTCTTGTCAGTTATTTCTCCAAACCATGCCTCTTCCTCCTTTTGGCCCCTTCCACTCTGCTCCTGGTTGGAGGTTGTGTTGTATCCATGGCGACCGTTGCCCTGGCTGTCGTAGCCAATGAGAGGGCTTGTTTTGGGCAGGCGGAAGCAGCAGGCTCCCATCATGCACTGCTCCTGGCAGGCCTCGAGGGAGAGGAAGTTGTTGTTGCTGTTTCCTGTGCAGAACAGGAAGTGGTCACAGCGGCCATGGGCGGGGCTGAAGGACCAGCGACGCTGAGGCAAACTCTGACCTCTACAGCTGCCCTCTGGACGGGGCTGCCAGCATGCCTACACACACACACACACACACACACACACACACACACACACACACACACACACACACACACACACACACACACACACACACACACACACACACACACACACACACACACACACACACACACAGCGCCTTTAACCCTCCCTAACTCAGTGCAGCATTCACCATCAAACATCAAGACAATGCTAGTCTAATGTTAGGCATTAAGTACTACAAAGCAGTGCGAGTTTCCAGAAAACCTTGTAGATAAAGTGGAGTTTTTCTCTCAACAACATAGCCGCACCAGGCCTGAGAGAGTAGCAATTGAGAAATGTATTTTTGACAATGAATGAAGCACATTGTTTAAAAGACGATTTGTTCTTGATCCAGAAATGCGGTCAGGAGGTTTCCGTACGGCGGGTGTGATTGCAATTGCTAAGCCTCCAGAGGATTACAGAGGCCAAATCGAGCTCCATACGGTGACACCGTGCACCTCCCAAATTTAGCAACAATGCGGAGGGCCCTGCATAGCTCCGTATAGCGCCGCATTGAAATGATTGGTTGGTTGGTGGGGGTGGTACATCCTGTATAAACACAAACTCACTTCCTTGACAACTTCCTTGACAACAAACATAGAGAACTTTTATGAAAGGCTATCAGAACCACAGGAGGTTAGTGGCACCTTAATTGGGAGAACAGGCCCCTGGTAATGGCTGGAGTGGAATCAGTGGAATTGTATCAAACACATGGTTTCCATGTCTTTAATGCCATTCCATTCACACTGTTCCAGACATTATTATGAGCCGTCCTCCTCTCACCACAAGTTCACAAATAAAATACATCTTTATGATACCTCGTGTCGGGATTTAAAAGACACCAACATGAGTTTGAATGCCTGGAAAGAGATCGGGGAGATAATGGGGATAGATGCGGTAAAGAGGTCAATCGAGAGCAGATAGTGGGGGATAGAAGGATGCTGGATTGGCACACATTCAACAAATCTGATCTAACAAAGTGGATATTTGTCAAATCCGTCATGATTGATATATTGTAACAGGCCCAGTATATGGTTACCAAAATCCCATTTGGATATATTTGGCTGTTTTCACTGCATAACATTTAGAAGTTGTCCCTTTTCAGGTTTGCAAAAAGTGGTGGTGGCAGTCAAAGTCGGTTTTAACAGTAATGCAGTTGATTGATAACGATGACATGAACATGTGTTGGGGTTGACATACACTCAAGCATTATACTCTGATTGTTACCTCAACATAGTGTGAAATACACATATAAACAATAGCATAAATCTATGCTATTTTTGGCTGGGGGGCAATTGTGAGATTCGGGATGGAGATGCAGGTGGGAAAACTGTGCAGCCTTTTACCCTCATGCTATCTTGGCTGAGCTCCTATGTCAAGTGCTGGGAAACGGACTCCAACATCTCAGAAGAGGTAATGTTTTGTCTTTTCGTTTAGGCAGTTGCTCGTAATTAGCTGGATGGCTAAAGAGATTATATCTGAATCACTACGAGTTGTGTGGTGCAGACCAATCTATTGGATGCGTATGACAGCTCCCCGAAGCGCAAGAAGTATGAATGTTCTGACTTCTGCAGAGGCCGCATTGCTGTAAATGCTATATGGCCACTGCAGATCTCGGATTGACCATAAATCGACTTTCAGAGTAATTTGGGTCTCAGTCCTTGAGAGAAAAGTACAACTTTAGCTATGAAGGCTTTGGGAAACTCAACCCAGATTGTTTACCAACACAGCACTACCCCACAGCAGATCACTACACGCTGTTTACATCTCAGGAAAAATCTACAAAACGAACTACTCAGCATGCAATTCTACAGCAAAGCAAAACTCTAGAAAACACAGCTCTGCAGCTCACACGCAACTCTCCAACACAACTCTACAGCAGTGGTTTTTAACTTGTGGTATGCGTGGGTACTGCAGGTGGGCCTCAATTGTTTTAATTTGTTTTTCTTCCAAAAATAATAACAATGATGTTATAAACAATTTCACAAATTGTTTAACAAACATCCATCTTGGGGCCTACAGAGTGGCACAGCGGTCTAAGGCACTGCTTCGCAGTGCTAGAGGCATCGCTACAGATCCGGGTTTGTGTCCCGGGCTGTGTCGCAGCCAGCCGCGACCGGGAGACCCACGAGGTGGCGCACAATTGGCCCAGCATCGTCTGGGTTAGGGGAGGGTTTGGCCGGCTGGGCGAATGCACGCTGACTTCGGTCGCCAGCTGTACGACAGATTGGTGCGGCTGGCTTCCGGGTTAAGCAAGCAGTCTGTCAAGAAGCAGGGTGGCTTAGCGGGGTCATGTTTAATCTGTTACATTCGCTGTAAAAATGTACTCTAAATTTGACCGCTAAGATATTTTATGTAAAAAAAAAAATTGTGACTGTTAATGGTGGTCCTCAAGTGCGTTTGACAGTGATTTCCCCGGAAAGGAAAAAGTTGTGAATTGCTGCTCTACAGTACTCACACACATCTCTAGAAAACACACAGCTCTGCAGGACACAAGAAAACTCTACGACACACACAACTCTAGAAAACACAAAACTCTATAAAGTGGTGTCCAAACCTGTCAGAGTTCTGACCCACCTCAAGCCTGTCAAATGTTCTGCTGATCTGTCAGATAAACCAAGCAGCCACAAGGATCACACCAACACACTCCACTAGTATGGTCAAGTTTTGTCTAGTCTAATACACTAATCTAGAATAGTTTAAATGTCTATTCTATGTGGTAGTACCTGTGTTAGCTGTGTTTCACAGTATGTCCCGGTGGTATAGGGGGGGCAGAGGCAGCGGAACCCAGCAAGGTCAGAGGTCAAAGAGACACACACACCCCCATTACGACAGGGGCGGGATTCTGGGGGGGGGGCAGCAATGTATGCCTCTGTTTGTTTCACACATTGGATGCCTGTGTGGGTGAGTGTTGTTTGTGTCTTGTGCATGCGTGTGTGTGTGCAGTGTTTACCCATATTCATAAATCGTTGCCGCCACTCCCAAAAAAACTGATACTTAAACCAGATATACGGTATAGTGCCTTAGGAAAGTATTCAGACCGCTTGACCTTTTCCACATTATGTTAGGTTACAGCCTTATTCTAAAATTGATTAAATCATTTTTTCCCCCTCTTCAATCCAAACACAATACCCCATAATGACAAAGCAAAAACGTTTTTTTTATACATTTTTGTTAATTTACAAATAAAAATAAAACTGAAATATCACCATTTACATAAGTATTCAGACCTTTTACTCAGTACTTTGCTTAAGCACCTTTGGCAGCTTTTACAGCCTAGAGTCTTCTTGGATATGATGTTTTTACAAGCTTGGCACACCTGTATTTGGAGAGTTTCTCCCATTCTTCTCTGTAGATCCTCTCAAGCTCTGTCAGGTTGGATGGGGAGCATTGCTGCACAGCTATTTTCAGGTCTCTCCAGAGATGTTTGATCGGGTTTAAGTCCGAGCTCTCGCTGGGATACTCAAGGACATTCAGAGACTTGTTCCGAAGCCACTCCTGCGTTGTCTTGGCTGTGTGCTTAGGGTCGTTGTCCTATTGGAAAGTGAACCTTCACCCCAGTCTGAGGTTCTGAGCGCTCTGGTGCAGGTTTTCATCAAGGATCTCTCTGTACTTTTCTCCCTTAATGTTTGCCTCTGACTAGTACCATTCCCTGCCACTGAAAAACATCTCCACAGAGTGATGCTGACACCACCATGCTTCCCAGTAGGGAGGGTGACAGGTTTCCTCCAGACGTGACGCTTGGCATTCAGGCCACAGAGTTCTATATTGGTTTCATCAGACCAGAGAATTTGGTTTCTTATGGTTTGAGAGTATTGGGCCTTTTACTGAGGAGTGGCTTCTGTCTCGCCACTCTAACATAAAGGCCTGATTGGTGTTTGTCCTTCTGGAATGTTCTCCCATCTCCACAGAGGAACTCTAAAGCTCTGACAGAGTGACCATTGGGTTCTTGGTCACCTCCCTGACAAAGTCCCTTCTCCCCCGATTGCTCCAGCTTTAGGAAGAGTGTTGATGGTTCCAAACCTCTTTGATTTAAGAATGATGGAGGCCACTGTGTTCTTGGGAACCTTGGAACATTTTTGGTACCCTTCCCCAAATCTGCGCCTCGACACAATACTGTCTCTGAGCCCTACGGACCGTTCCTTTGACTTCATAGCTTGGTTTTTGCTCTGACATGCACTTTCCAAGTCATCTCTAATCAATTGAATTTACAACAGGTGGACTGCAATCAACATCTCAAGAATGATCAATAGAAACAGGATGCACCTGCGCTCAATTTCGTGTCTCATAGCAAAGGGTCTGAATACTTATGTAAATAAGCTATTTCAGTTTTTATGTTTTTGCCTTTGTCATTATGGGGTATTGTATGTAGATTGCTGAGGACCATTTTATTTTCTATCCTTTTTAGAATAAGGCTGACACGTAACAAAGTGTGGAAAAAGTCAATGGGTCTGAATACTTTCTGAAGGAACTGTTAAGTATATAATGGAGCTACATATTTTAAATAGGATCATCTTTGAGACCTAACAATCACCAAAATAAAAACAAACCAAAAATGTCCTGGCATGGGGCCCCCATTGATTTTGTTATATGTTTGAGTGACTCAGATAACATAAGAACACGGCAAAATCCACACGGTGGTTGAATCAACGTTGATTCCACATCATTTAAATGAAATGACATTGAACCAATGTGGAAATACATTGAATTTCTGTCTGTGCCCAGTGTGAAACCATGGCAAAATGTGTAGAATTGCAAGAAACTAGCATTAAAACTGAAAATGTATCTCTGCCCCATGGCTAAATGTGTATATTCCCCACCACCCGCACTTACTTTGCCACTGCTGCTGAAACAAATCTTAGTGGGAAACACTGGTATGCCTGTGTTTGTGTGTGTGCAGTACGGTACCGACCGTCAGTAGGAGCAGAGCAGGTGACCTGTCCAGAGGTGCAGGTACAGAATGTGTTCCGGTGCGTCTCCCAGCGATGCCCCTCCTCCACCTGTCTCCCCTCCCACACACACCCACGTCTCACACACTCACACCCCTCCAGATACTGCACACGCGCCTGCAGGTCCACATTCTACACACACACACAGAGACACACACACACAGAAATAAATAGCCGATAGTCAGTCTTGCGTGAATAAGGATGAGTATACCTCAATTGCCCATTGAAATCTTTAAAAAACATCACATTATAATACATGACTTTGCTGTGGCTACCTGGGCCTTGACCATGTCCAGCATGCGCTCCAGGCCCTCTAGCCTCTCCTCCAACCCCCTCAGCCAGTCCTCGCCCTGGGACTGAGACACAGGTTTCACCCCATGGGGTGCTGGAGGACCCAGAAGCACCCCACCCCTCTGGGGCTGGTCGCCCTGGGGATGATGGGGGTGGAGAGAGGGGTTATGTGGCTGGTAGTTGGCTATATCCTGCTGAGGTTCCAGCCCAGGTCCACTGTCAACCCTGTTTACTGAAGCAGAGTTATTGAGCTGGGCATGGGGAGGGCCATGCAGAGAATCTGAGAAAGAGGGGAAGGGTGAGGGGAGAAGAACAGAGAAAGAGAGTGAGTGAGGGGGGATGAGGGGAAAGGGGAGCGAGAGTGAAAGAGGGAGGGAGAGGAGGAAGCCAGTAATCAGTTGATATAATACAAAAACAGTAGTTAATCCGTCTGAAAATGTGAATTAACAGTTAGACTCTAAACTTACAACTCGTAAATATACAACCTATAGGAAGTAGCCGGGGGACCACGGATAATATCTACACTAGTCCCCAGAGCCCACAGTGCACACACACACACGAGCATGTACAAGAGGACACACACGAGCACACATGCTCACACACACACAGCATATGTTTTACTATCCTTGTGGAGACTTAACATTTATTTCCATTCAAAACACTATTTTCCATAACCCTAACTCCTAACCCTAATTCTAACCCTAACTCTAGTTGTAACCCTAAACCTAACCCCTAAGCTTAAAATATCCTTTGTCCTTGTGGGAACCTGGTAAATGTCCCACGAGGGAGAATTTTCCTTGTTTTACTATTCTTGTGGGGACTTTTGGGGATTTCCACGAGGATAGTAATACAAGCCCCCCCCCCCCCCCCCACACACACACATCTTTCTGTGATTGGGTGGTCTGGCCTCAGGGTGGTCCTGTCAGAGTGAGGTCAGAGAGGACTAGAGGTCAAAGAGGTCAAAATTCATGATTCTGTTCCAGCCAATCATAATGGTTGGATTATTATATGACAAGGAGTGTGAGAAGCTGAAGGAGGGCTAATACTACAGTAATAGATTAGTACACTCAGTACCTCATTCATAGAGAATGACATGGACCTGTCTTAATGGCAAAGTAGCCATAAAACCAATAGCCAGGTTAAAAAACCTGTACCTGTAATGTTGTCACATTGCCACGGCCGCCTCTGATACGCTCTGGTAGAGATCTCAGCTGTCTGCACATAACCCTACAGAGAGACAGTGATGGAGCAATAGAAGGGGGGAGAGAGAGGGAGAGAGAGAAAGAGAAACAGTTATCGAGTGCATACTTGCATGTGTGTACATGTGAATATATTTGTGCGAGTGTGTTTACTCACAGTGAACTTGCTCTCCATGTCACCCTGTGTGCTGGCCAGTGTGATGACTAGGTCTGGGGGCAGCTGTAGTTTGACTCTCTCCTCTTTGTCTCTCTGTATAACCACTGCCTCTCTACAGTCCACAAACAGAGACACACGGCCAGCCTCCAGGGCCAGGGCCAACCGCACCCAGCCTCCCCCAGAGAAGGGACTTCCTCCTGGGAACAGGACACTGGCAAGTCCCTGGCCTTCCAAGCCAGCCTGGTGGTCCAGACGCAGAGATTTGGAGCGGGTAGAGGAGTAGAGTTGGAGGAGGGGCGAGGAAGAGGAAGAGGAGGAGAAAGAGAGCAGAGTGCCACTCGAGTCTGCACCCTGACGTGCCATCAGGTGAATTCCCAGACTGCCTTTCAGTGAGGAAACAAGGTAGTGGGAGTATTGTTCGGGAAGGGTCAGGTGAGGTGAGCGGGGGCGGAGTTTGTAGGCCTGGGTTCCAGGCCACTCCCCCTGGACTTTGGATACACCCTTTAAGGGGCGGGACATGTTGAGAGCCTCCAGTAGGTTGATCACTGAGGGACAGACAAGACAATGAATGAGAATTGACAGAAAGTTCAACAAGCGAGCCAATTAAAATATACACAAACATATACACACACAAACACACACTATCAGGTTGGCTAATACACACTCATGCTTCAGACCATGTCTGATACGACATGATAAACAGATTTCTGGGTCTGAAAGAGACAGAGCCACCAGAAAACATGTGGCGAGACAGATTTTTCCCTTGTACTTTTCAATCTGGTGGGGCACCTCCACACCAATTTCAAAGCAGCATCCCCGAATGCGTTTATCAGACATTAATTAGTTCACCCCTGTGGGGGACCAGCGTTGAGCATCAGCGTGGTCCAGGTGTTGTTGACCACCTTCACCACTTGGGGTCAGCCCATCAGGATGTTCAGGGCCTAGTTGCACAGGGAGGGGTTATGACCTTGGGCCTGAGCTTAGTGATGAACATTACATAGGTATTTATCTTGTCCAGGTGGGATATGGCAGTGTGCAGTGCAATGACGATTGCTTCATCCTTGGATCTGTTGGGGTGGTATGTGAATTGTAGTGGGTCTAGGTTGTTGGCTAAGGTGGAGGTGATATGGTCCTTAAATATCCTCTCAACGCACATCATGATGACAGATGTGAGTGTAACGGATGTGAAACGCAAGCTTAGTTAGCGGTGGTTCGCACTAAATAGTGTTTCAATCGGTGACGTCACTTGCTCTGAGACCTTGCTCTGCAAGGGCCGCGGCTTTTGTGGAGCGATGGATAACGATGCTTTGTGGGTGACTGTTGTTGATGTGTGCAGAGGGTCCCTGGTTCGCGCCCGGGTATGGGCGAGGGGACGGTCTAAAATTATACTGTTACATTGGTGCCGTGACCCGGATCACTGGTTGCTGTGGAAAAGGAGGAGGTCAAAAGGGGGGTGAGTGTAACGGATGTGAAACGTTAGCAGTGGTTCGCGCTAAATAGTGTTTCAATCGGTGACGTCACTTGCTCTGAGACCTTGAAGTAGTGGTTTCTCTTGCTCTGCAAGGGCCGCGGCTTTTGTGGAGCGGTAACGATGCTTCGTGGGTGACTGTTGTTGATGTGTGCAGAGGGTCCCTGGTTCGCGCCCGAGTATGGGCGAGGGGACGGTCTAAAGTTATACTCTTACATGAGCTCCGACGGGGTGATAGTCATTTAGTTCAGTTACCTTAGCTTTTTTGTGTACAGGAACCATGTAGGACATCTTGAAGGAAGTGGGGACAACAGACTGATTAAATATATGGATTTGACAAGCAATCAGTTCCTACAGTGAGCGCCAGGGAATCTGGTGGGCCAAATCAGAGAGGAAGAGGTGAAGCGAGAGAGATAACTGGGCCCAAAATCTGTCTACTCCAGCTGTTGGCATTTTATTCATTTTTTTCTTTCACCAAGCGAGGAGTTTTTTTGTGATGGTGAATGAGTGTCGAATTTGGTTAACAAAATATGGAATGGCTTATTTGCTATGTGTAATCAAGAGAACCATTGCGCTCTCCCAGAAGCTTGAGTGGTGTGTAAACACTGCAAATTCAGACAAAGGAAGTGATGTAATGAACTGGGGATACCTAGTCAGTTGTACAACTGAATGCCTTCAACTGAAATGTGTTTTCCGAATTTAACCCAACCCCTCTGAAGCAGAGAGGTGCGGGGGGCTGCCATAATCGACATCCACGTCTTCGGCGCCCGGGGAACACTGGGTTAACTGCCTAGCTCAGGTGCAGAACGACAGATACTTACCTTGTCAGCTCAGGGATTCGATCCAGCAACCTTTCGGTTACTGGCCCAACGCTCTAACCACTTAATGGGTTCGCAATCAAAAAGATGTTGCATAAAGCTTACTTCATTATTCAATGTTTTGAACTATTTTCCCCGCATCAGGGATAGCATTCTCAGACTTTACGGCTTTACAGCCTTCTTCAGTGTTTAGGTAAAATTGTATTTTAATTTAATACCAACAGCATTAAAAACAGCATTTGTAAATGTGTGCCTTATTGCTATGCGTGCCTTATTTGATCGAATGTAAGTTTTGTAATGTTTAGATTGTTACGAGTATACTGATATAAATAGGACACATTGGCTAAAATGGTCCCACCTGATCTTGCCTCCTCCTGACTGCCTTCCATTTATTAAGAAATTTATTTTCATTGTTAGAGTGGCCACTAGAGTATCTGGTCAATATAATGGATAATCTGCGGCCAAATGGAGACCAGGACAACAACACAAGATTAGTGGTTTTATGACTTGCACATACTGTGTGTAGTGTTACATGTAACCCTGCCTTGTTACAGAGTCCACTGTGTGTAGTGTTACATGTAACCCTGCCTTGTTACAGAGTCCACTGTGTAAAGTGTTTACATGTAAGCCTGCCTTGTTACAGAGTCCACTGTGTAAAGTGTTTACATGTAACCCTGCCTTGTTACAGAGTCCACTGTGTAAAGTGTTACATGTAACCCTGCCTTGTTACAGAGTCCACTGTGTGTAGTGTTACATGTAACCCTGCCTTGTTACAGAGTCCACTGTGTAAAGTGTTACATGTAACCCTGCCTTGTTACAGAGTCCACTGTGTAAAGTGTTTACATGTAAGCCTGCCTTGTTACAGAGTCCACTGTGTAAAGTGTTACATGTAACCCTGCCTTGTTACAGAGTCCACTGTGTAAAGTGTTTACATGTAACCCTGCCTTGTTACAGAGTCCACTGTGTAAAGTGTTACATGTAACCCTGCCTTGTTACAGAGTCCACTGTGTAAAGTGTTACAAGTAACCCTGCCTTGTTACAGGGTCCACTGTGTGTAGTGTTACATGTAACCCTGCCTTGTTACAGAGTCCACTGTGTAAAGTGTTACATGTAACCCTGCCTTGTTACAGAGTCCACTGTGTGTAGTGTTACATGTAACCCTGCCTTGTTACAGAGTCCACTGTGTGTAGTGTTACATGTAACCCTGCCTTGTTACAGAGACCACTGTGTAAAGTGTTACATGTAAGCCTGCCTTGTTACAAAGTCCACTGTGTGTAGTGTTACATGTAACCCTGCCTTGTTACAGAGTCCACTGTGTGTAGTGTTACATGTAACCATGCCTTGTTACAGAGTCCACTGTGTAAAGTGTTACATGTAACCTTTTCTCACATAAAGCTTACATAATGAATAATTGCAGAAAAGCACAGTGTATAGAGTTAATGTGACATTATAACCATTATTTGCATAACATTCAGCCCTGCTAAGTAGTTCACTAAACTACAGAGTACTGTATGTTTTCTATTGAAGTGGTTGTCTCTGGCTCTTTTGATATCAGATTCAGAATGAATAATAACAAGGTTTCTGGTAGTTTGAAAGGGTTTCATCCACCTGAGGCCAGGAGTGTTTCCAATTCACATAACCCAACAAGAAAACCCCCTGTCCTATAGTCATAGCACAGATGAAAAGGGACGCTATCTAAAATAATACTTGTTTTTCATAGCCTACGGATAGGACCCATAGTTTTACCTCACTAAGTCATGATATCACTTTTAAACCTGTGGTGCCAGATCTGGATAGAGAGGTAGAGAGAGAGAGAGAGGGAGAGAGAGGTAGAGAGAGATAGAGAGAGAGAGAGAGAGAGAGAGACTGTGCGGTCTACACACAGTGTCGATGTTCCAATGATGTAACTGACCCTAAATTAATGCAAAAAGTAGTCATTTCAACACAGTCACCGATTGATGAGATACAATGACTAACAGATCCTGGCAGACATACTTTTAATATTATCATCAAATCATGTTACACACATGCACGCACACACGCACACACATACACCGTGCAACCAAACCATTGTTCTGAGAGACAGTTTTGCGGTAGTCAATATCGTAAACACATACCGTTCTTATGGTTTTTATCTATAGGGTGGGCTCGAATGGACGAACACACACTCAACCACACACACAGCAGGGTCTTCAGCCAGCGGACCTCCATTCCCACACGGCTGGTTATGAGTGTGTGAACACCTCCGCAGAAAGAAAGTTCCCCTTCGGTTCACTTTGCGCGCCTCAAATCCGCATGAAAAGTTACTCCATAGTAGTGACAAGGAATTTAAATAGCCCAGTTAAATGCGATAATTTGACATTCAAATCGATTAATTTGAAACGTTAATTTGACAAACAAAGAAGCGCCAACAAGTTATGTCCTTATTTCCAACACGGTCTATCTGAACTGCGTCCACCCGGACTTCAGCTCTTCTTCCCCGATGCGATGCGCGTCACAGAAACACGAAACATCTGGATGCAGGCAGGCTCTCTATCTCCGGGGAGGCTATACGGACACGCCTGGTGTATACGAGTTGAGTGGGGACGAACGGATTCGGTTTAGTCAGTTTAGTCAGACGTCCTAATGAGCCATCCACAGCTCGGTAGTTATACTAGTTTATGCTTGAGGCTAGAATTTGAAACTTGTCTGCCGAAGTCAGGACTTGAGAGTGTTCAGAATCATGTAGATTTTATCAGACTTCAAAAGCAACAAATGTGCTTTAGCTGTCACACTGGCTTGGTATTATCTATCTAGCTAACCACTGGGCACAGACTTCATATCAATGTCTAGTTTTGATTTACATTTGGTTGAGTTGTCAACTAACGTGAATTCAACATAAAACCAATTTTAAAAATCACCATGTCATTGGATGTAGGTTAAAAGTTGGGTGAAATTAGACGGAATTCACTTAAATTGCTAACTTTTTTCAAATCCATTAAATTTTCCACGTTGGTTCAAGGTGATCACATATTTTGGGGTTGTTGAAATTACGTGCAAACAACGTTGATTGAACCAATTTTTGCTCAGTGGGTTATTACAGGACAGCAGTGCTCAGCAAGCTCGGGCATAAGGACACACTGTGCACCTTGTGTTTCCGGCAGCGCAAACTCTCCTCATTGACCAGCGGTAGCCAGTAGGCCTACCAACTGGGCACAGACATCATATCAACTTCTATTTCACGATGGTTCAACATAATTTCTATGTGGAAACAATGTTGATTCAACCAGTGTGTGCCCAGTGGGTAGACTATCAACCCAGTATCACATATTACTGTGAAATTATAGGAAATTCGTGACAGTTCGTGACAGGCACACAAAAAAACTGTTTGTAGTATACAGTGAATTTCAATAACAGATCAAATCAAAGTTTATTTGTCACATGCGCCGAATATAGTGAAATGCTTACTTACAGGCTCTAACCAATAGTGCAAAAAAGGTATTAGGTGAACAATAGGTAAGTAAAGAAATAAAACAACAGTAAAAAGACAGGCTATATACAGTAGGGAGGCTATAAAAGTAGCAAGGCTATATACAGACACCAGTTAGACAGGCTGATTGAGGGAGTACATACATGAATGTATAGTTAAAGTGACTATGCATATATGATGAACAGAGAGTAGCAGTAGCATAATAGAGGGGTTGGGGGGGCACACAATGCAAATAGTCCGGGTAGCCATTTGATTATGGCTTGGGGGTAAAAACTGTTGAGAAGCCTTTTTGTCCTAGACTTGGCACTCTGGTAGCGCTTGCCATGCAGTAGTAGAGAGAACAGTCTATGATTGGGGTGGCTGGGGTCTTTGACCATTTTTAGGGCCTTCCTGACACTGCCTGGTATAGAGGTCCTGGATAGCAGGCAGCTTAGCCCCAGTTATGTACTGGGCCGTACGAACTACCCTCTGTTGTGCCTTGCGGTCAGAGGCCGAGCAAGGCAGTGATGCAACCAGTCAAGATGCTCATGATGTTGCACTCCATTTTTCATATATCCATTTGTCTTGTCTTGTTTTCATACACACCTGGTTTTCATTTCCCCAATCAATCTACTTGTCTTTAACCCTCTGTTTTCCAACATGTTTTGTGTGTAATTGTTTTCATGTCAAGTGATGTTCCTTTAGCACTTTACTTTATTGTTCCGTTTTTTGAGCGCATTTGTTTTGTTGTGCTCCCAGTTTGGAACTATAATAAAGTACTCTGCTCTCCTGCACCTGACTTCTTGAAGGATAGGTTGTTATTCTGGCAGGTCTCTGACCTCCTCCCTATAGGCTGTCTCGTCATAGTCGGTGATCAGGCCTATCACTGTTGTGTCGTCTGCAAACTTAAAAATGGTGTTGGAGTAGTACCTGGCCATGCAGTCATAGGTGAACAAGGAGTACAGGAGGGGGCTGAGCACGCACCCCTGGGGAGCTTCAGTGTTGAGGATCAGCGTGGCAGATGTGTTGCTACCTACCCTCACCGCCTGGGGACGGCCTGTCAGGAAGTCCAACTGCAGAGGGAGGTGTTCAGTCCCAGGATCCTTAGTTTAGTGATGAGCTTTGAGGGTACTATGGTGTTGAACGCTGAGCTGTAGTCAATGAATAGCATTTTCACATAGGTGTTCCTTTTGTCCAGGTGAGAAGGGCAGTGTGGAGTGCAATAGAAATCGCATCATCTGTGGATCTGTTCGGGCGGTATGCAAATTGGAGTGGGTCTAGGGTTTCTGGGATAATGGTGTTGATGTGAGCCATTACCAACCTTTCCAAGCACTTCATGGCTACGGCGTGAGTGATACGCCTTTGTGTTTTTGGGCACATGGACTATGTAATGCTTGAAACATGTTGATATTACAGACTCAATCATGGACATGTTGAAAATGTCAGTGAAGACACCTGCCAGTTTGTCAGCACATGCCCGGAGCACATGTCCTGGTAATCCGTCTGGCCCCGCAGCCTTGTGTATTTTGACCTGTTTAAAGGTCTTACTCACGTCAGCTACGGAGAGCGTGTCACTGGGCAGCTCGCGGCTGTGCTTCCCTTTGTAGTCTGTAATAGTTTGCAAACCCTGCCACATAAGACGAGCGTCGGAGCCGGTGTAGTATGATTCAATCTTAGCCCTGCATTGACACTTTGCCTGTTTGATGGTTCGTTGCAGGGCATAGCAGGATTTCTTGTAAGCTTTTGGGTTAGAGTCCCGCACCTTGAAAGTGGCAGCTCTAGATAAAAACAGTAGATGGCTTAAAACCTCTCTGGGATAGCGGGACACCTGTCGACAACTTCCGGAGAAATTGGAATATTTTCAAATAAATTGGAATAAAATTATTCAAATAAATAATCATAAAAACTATGGATATTAAACATCTAGGTACATACAAGTGTCATATCGGTTAAAAGCTTAAATTCTTGTTAATCGAACTGCATTGCCCGATTTACAATAGGCTTTACAGCAAAAGCATGCCATGTGATTGTTTGAGGACGGCACCCCAAATCAACCAGCACAGGCTTCATAAAATCACAGATATTGATTAAATATTTGTCACGTTCTGACCATAGTTCTGTTGTTTATTCTTTGTTTTAGTATGGTCAGGGTGTGAGTTGGGGTGGGCAGTCTATGTTTGTTTTTCTATGTTGGTTTTTGTGTTCGGCCTAGTATGGTTCTCAATCAGAGGCAGGTGTCGTTAGTTGTCTCTGATTGAGAATCAAACTTAGGTAGCCTGGGTTTCACTTTTGGTTTGTGGGTGTTTGTTTTCCGTGTGAGTGTTTGGTCCACACGGCACTGTTTCGTTTTTCGTTTTGTTCACATCGTTTATTGTTTTGTATTTCAGTGTTCAGTTTGTTTCATTAAATATTACATCATGAACACTTACCACGCTGCGCTTTGGTCCGATCCTTCTTCCACCTCTGAATGCCGTTACAATATTCACATACTTTTTTGAAATCTTCCTCTGATTTGCAATCCAAAGGGTCCCAGCTACAACATGCATGGTCGTTTTGTTAGATAAAATCCTTCTTTATATCCCAAAAAGTCAGTTTAGTTGGTGCCATCGATTTGAGTAATCCACTCGTTCAACATGCAGAGAAAGCAATCAAAAAATGTACCGCTAAACTTTGTTAAAACAAGTAAAAATGTGTTTCTATCTAATCCTCAGGTACTCTAAAATGTAATTAAACTATAATATTTCATACGGAAAGAAGTATGTTCAATAGGAAAGTAAAATTAGCATGTGTATGTCCTCTTCGTCACGCTCTCACACAGACTGATTTCCAACTCTGACTCCCAGTACCAAAACACCAAATTCTTCCTCGTTTGGGAAGAAGCAAGCCTGAAACCTTGAACAATGACTGTTGATATCTAGTGGAAGCCAATGGAATTGCAATCTGGGAGCTGGAATTGCATATGACCCATAGCTTTCCATTGTAAGAGCATGGGCTCTCTCTCCCAAAAAAATACTGGTTGGTATTTCTTTTGATTAATTAACAACTTTGCAACGACTTACTACTTTTTAGCAACTTTGCAACTACTTAGCATGTTAGCTAACCCTTCCCCTAACCTTAAATATTTAACCTAACTCCTAACCTTTAACCCTAACCTTAACCCTTTAACTACTTAGCTAGCATGTTACCTAAACCTAATCTTAAACCCTAAACCTAACCCTAACCCCTAACAATCACTTTAGTTTTAGCCACCTAGCTAGCCTAGCTAATAGTAGCCACAACAAATCGTGTAATGTACATGAATGCTTTATGATGAAAGAAAATCGTGCAATACACACAAAATGCGTTGTGATCAAAATCGTGTAAAAATTGACTTTTTGGTGTACCGGTCACACATTTTGAATGAGTAATTTGGGTCTATTTCACAAGACGCTGTGATAGTGTGTTGAGACTGTATCACAATGACATCCAGATAGTTACTACCATGTAACAAGTTATTTCTCGTGTAGGTTGTTAACTTACTCTAAATATAATCACGTCCAATGGAACAAATTGGTCACTTTAGCTACCGCCTGCAACATGTGATACAGCTGCCCAGTGAGAAGCATCAGTGGGAAGCACCTAGATACAACACAGTTGATCTGGTCATTCACACCGGCTTGTCATTAAGTTAGCTAATTACCATGTCACGGTGGCATCAAGATTCCAGATGGTGACAAATACTGTAAGTTATTTCTCCCTCGCCCATTAAAATAAACATCACTTTCTTTTACAAGTTTTGACTTTATGTTCGTATTCTTAAATGTTCTTATTTCTTATTGTTGTTGCATTGTCGAGAAGGAACCTGCAAGTAAGCATTTCGTTGGACGGTATACCATGTGTATCCTGTACATACGACTACTAAAACTTTTAACTAGCGCCACCGCTGTTGTCGTTGCCAGCTAGCCAGCATAAACTAGCTTGATGGGAATGGCTCATCAGAACAACTGACTGAACTGACTGAATCCATAAGTTTTCACTTGGCTCTCAGCTGCAAGACAAACAAGTCATCAATTTAGGCACAAGGCATGCTGTGTATCCTCTCCCCTCTCTCGCATGCAAGCGCGCACGCATGCATAACACTTTGCCTGAAGGTAAACTCCCTCAAACTTCGAGCCATACCATGAGCACACCGAAAGTCGCAACATTAAGCACTGTGTGGGTTAACTCACACAGAGCTGAAGAATTAGCCCCCTCCAAAAACATTTTTAATGAGAAAAGTATTTCATAATTGGTGTCTAGCATTTGGCTAGACACATTGTATGAGCTGTTTTTGGTGTCACAAATAACTCTGAAGCCTTGATGTGAGAGACCGACAGCGCACAACACAGTTTGGGAATTAATGGAGTGGAATAACTCTGCAGCTCAGGGCCTCACTCTGCTCTGGCCTCTATATCCTTCTTTAAATAAACTACCTCTATGTACTCCTTTCTCTGTATGCCTATCTATCCCTCTTTCCATACTTCTATCTGCCCAGGAGTTTCTATTTTATTCATAGTGTCAAAGACCCACTTCCGCTGCCCCCGCCCCAGGGACAACTCTTTTCTTCTTTTGTACCTCCCCTCTTTAAAGAAAACATTCAGCTGAGTGTTGTGGATTCCTGCTCTGGTTGACCTAAAATCTGGCTCGGCTTTTAAGACTGGAGGGGAGCCAAGGACTGGCGTGTGTGTGTGTGTGTGTGTGTGTGTGTGCGTGCGTGTGCGTGCGCGTGTGTGTGTGTGTGTGTGTGTGTGTGTGTGTGTGTGTGTGTTTGTGCGTGTGTGAATGGGGGAGTGAGAGGGGTGTAAACGGATGTAGTGATTCATGTCATCATGTTTCTTCTCTGAAGTACTGAAACATTGCATCCTCCAACATTCTGCCTGAACAGACTGATCAGCAGACCTTTCTTCTGTTATATATATATATCTCTCTCTCTGCCCTCCTTTATCTCTCTCTCACTCTGCCCTCCCTCCCACTCCCACACTCTCTCTCTCTGCCCTCCTTTATCTCTTACTTTGCCCTCCCTCCCGCTCCCACACTCTCTCTCTCTCTCTCCCCCTCCCTCTCTTTCCCTCTCTCATTAGTAAAGACAATAGTCTGGAGGAGAATGAACCCACATTAGGATCACACAGTGCTGCCAGATACTGCTACAGGCACACACATGCTCTCATTGAGGTGGGTGTTTCAACATGTTATGTGTTCCAGTGAGGATGTTTGATCAGACAGACACACAAGTCCTGTTATCAGTTGTACCCCTCCTGGGACCAGCATCTGATCTATCTGAAAGCTGTGGGTCTACCTGACTAACCTAGGCAGTCACAACCACATCCTAGACAAGACCTCCATGAGACACTGGACTAGTTAGCTTTATGCAGGTCATCAGCTCTGGTCTGGGTCTGTGTCGGTTGTCACTGTGTATACTGCAGGAACCCGTGGAACAATTGGAATGTGGGGATTGTTTGTTTGGGGACCTGTTTCAATGTAACACCATTGGAGAAATAAGAGGAGAATTAAGGGCGGTGTGACAGATGACACACTCTTTCTCTCTCTCTCTCTAACACACACACACACACACACACACACACACACACACACACACACACACACACACACACACACACACACACACACACACACACACACACACACACACACACACACACACACACACACACACACACACACACACACACACACAGAGACTGTTACGGACAGTGATCACACACCAGTTTGTGTGTTCCATAAGGGTTACATAAAACGGTCACAATAACGACACAACAGATGTGCTGTCACCTTATGACAGCTGACTTTACACTGTCACGGCAGTTTCCTCTGCTACAGGTTGTGTGGTTCAGACAGATAATTTATTCTAATGTCCTTTTAATGAGGATAAGTAAACTCCTGTGTAAACACCAGCTGGTGGAGAGGTCACGGAGGAAAGAGAGGGAGCGAGAGAGAGTAAGAGAGACTGTTACCTCTGAATACAGCTATAGGTCCGACATCTAGTGGTGACATGTCATAACAGAAGGTAATAAAATCAACACGGACAATGATGTCCAACCCAGACATGGGTCATTATGTCATTATGTCATTATGTTAATACTTGAAAGGACTATTTCATTGGTTCCATTATACTGGGCAAGCTCAATCAAGTGCAGCTGAAGTATCTGAAATGATCTGACATGTTTGATCAAAGCCTGGGCTTGATGGACATGGCTATTCATAATCAGAGCAAGAGATCTACAGCCAGCCATCACAACAAGTGACTGGTCTGGTGTCCCAACATTAAGATGATATTCAATTAAACATTAATACAACTCTCTCTCTCTCTTTCTCTCTCTCTCTCTGGTGTCTGGAGAAGGGGGAGGATGTCAGGGTTAAAAGCCAACATATGATTGGTAATCCCTTGTCAGCCCGATTAGCATGTTCTCTCTAAAGCCTGATAATCAGACGCACTCGCACATGCACACAGACACTGGCTCAAACAACTCCCTTATAAGACGTGTGTCTCTTACCTCCACTGTGACCAGATCATTAATAGGTCTGATCGGCCACATCTTTATATTCACGCCACAACCCAGACCTGTAATGCCTGATGGAAGCCACACTTAACCACCAGGGATTCCAGAGAAGTATGTGCAGATAGTCAAAAGGTAATAGTCAGGTGAGTTTTGACCCCTGTCTCTAACCTCCATGCTGTTTTAGTACGTTCTTTCTAGGCACCTCGATTGGCTAGTGCTCTCTAAGTACTCTGATTGGTCATAAATGCCGCCCCAAGGGTTTAGCCTCTGAGCCGAAAGTTATCCTCAGAAAACGTTTCTTAAGCTGCTGTCTAGTTTGTGTGTGATTTTTGTGTTCAAGTGCTGTCTTTGTGAGTGTGTTTGCGTCCCTGTTTCTTTCTGTACGTTTGGTGGTGCCTGCTTGTGTATCTGCGCTTATGTTGCTTAGTTTGTGTTTATTATTGTGAGGACACACACACTCCCTGGGTCTGCGTGGAAGGCTGTGTGTGTTCCTGTGGTCCAGCAGGTATGTTGTGTTCTCTAGGCATTAAGAACAGAACCCACTGAGGATCTCACATCTACAGGTCAGTTAACACAGGTAAAGGTGGTGTGTCTGTGCCTGTGTTTGTGTGTGTGTTTACTTTAGAGGCTCTTGTGTGCAGGGTAATATTTGAGCAGAGGGGTGACAGACAGCATGTTTGAGTGCATGTGTGTGTGCATGTGTGTGTGTGCATGTAGTTGGGTAGTGTGGTGGTATTGCTGGTACGTTGTTAGTGTTTTGCTGATTGTGTTTCTAGGTTATCAGAGGGCAAGTAGACTAAATAATGGGCCCCTGTTAAGAGATACTAATGATCTGAATGGAATGCAATGGAACTGTCATGTCACCGTGATTTCAAATTTACACATGGATGATTTATTTGTTGGCATTTTTGTTTCCCATTTGTTGATTTGGAATGGAGTGTTCCCTAACCCTAACCCTGATAGGCACCAGAATTAGGCCACGTGGAAGGAGGTTTGTTGGAATCAGAGCCAAAAAACAGGATTAGAGGAAGAGTGGGTTAGAGGATGGTTTGATGAAGGGTGAGCGGCGGTTGGCTGTCTCTGAATCAAGCAAGGGAGGGGTTCAGGGAGGGCTGAGGTGGGGGAGATTAGGGCTGAAGTGGGAGAGGAGAGTGACAGGGGAGGTTAGAGGTGAGGTGGTCTGTCAGACAGGGAAAGCTGAAGAGAAACCCACTTACAGAGCATTTAAAGGAATTACTAAAGAGAAGCCTTCAAACTCCTCAACTGTGTGTGAGAGAGAGTGAATGGAAGAGTGAAACTGCGTGTGTGTGCCCTTACATTTTTTTTAAATAAAATACATAATTTCCCTCACGTGAATTTTTTTTTTACATTTATTTGACACCACCAGCTACATTTGGTCTCCCATCCAGGGACTGACCAGGACTGGCCCTGCTTACCTTCAGAGGCAAACTAGTAGTAGGATGCAGGCTACTATGATGCTGGAATGTGGCAAAACTTGCAACTGATAAAAAGGCATAAAAATTGCATGAAAGAGGGAGATGTATTTAATCACGTTATCATAAAAAAAAAAGAAAAGTGGGCTTCTTGACAATATGATCTAGTAATGAAATTACATGACAAATACATTATGTTTTCCATGTTAAACCAGTCATTTCAAACAATACTACAAGGAGCTTGAAGTGGCCTACTTGAATTTGGAGCTCAGAAATTCAAGTACCGAATAGGCCTACCTTGAAAACCAGACGTTTCCTCAGTTGGGTGCTTGAAAAGTTATATTATTGTATCCATTTTATAGGTTCTCCTGCTCCCTTATAATGTTTCCCACATTTAAAAAATTGCAGCATCCATCCGTTTTGCATCATTTGTTATCATATTTCAAAATTATTTCCTTGCAATATTGTTTTTTGCTGTCAATACTTTTGGGTTTATGTTTTGCTTTCAATATCATTATTTCTGTTTGCAATACTAACAATTTTGTTCTTGAATTTTGCTTGAATTTAATTGCACAAAAGTCACTTACTGATAGAGGATTGTGCCATATAATAACACTATTACTCTAGGCCTATTAAAGGTGTTTAAAGCGGCAATCCTTAATTGAAACGTTTGTGTTTTCAATGCCTCAGTTTCAGTAAAAAGTTGAGGGTTGGGGCTGGGGCTGGAGAAATGCAACCACTTTCAAATCCATAGACTATGCTATGGATGCAAGGACTGACCATCCATGATATCAAAATTATAGATTTAACCATGTTTTTAGGCTTTACAGTGGTTGTTTACATTTACTTTGTTTACAAACTTTGGAGTAAAACCTTATATTTTGGGTTCTAACGGACACGACAGTAGAACTAAATCATTTATACGTTATATTCTTCAAAAATCAATAGGCACACATTTAGTCCAAAAAAATGGATTTAGCAACTAAGGATTGCCCCTTCAACAATCAGTGACCTTCATACAGCAGAACGAGGTCGCCATTTGAACACAATCCATTAACCTGGCCCCAACATTTGTATTCTATCCACTGTTTTGCGAATGTCCCTCAAAATCAATCCTTTGTCCCGCAATTGTTTTTTTTATAGATGTGGACAGCCTAAAGAACAACATTAGCCTGCAGATTGTACATGTTTTTTTTGTAAGTGTGTGTGTGTGTGTGTGTGTGTGTGTGTGTGTGTGTGCACTGTCTGTTAATAATCACAGTAAAGCCATGTCAGATCAGACTTCTGTAGTGATGTAGCAGTGATCTCCAACTAAACATTATTGTGGGAAGCTCCATGTTACATTCCAATCTCCCTATCATATCTAAGCTGATATGACACCAATGTTGATGAAAATGCGCAAATCAACTTGATTGGAGGTACACAACACACTCCCCACCTCTCGCCATGAGCCATCTGGCCGTTACCGAGAGCCACATACCAGATTTTTAACAGGGTCATTAGCATTTGGAAAATAAACATTTATTGCCCCGACCTAGCTCAATATCTAGGAGTCGGATAAGACCAAGACTAGAGCGTTCATAAAGTGACCATTAGACATACCACCTTTTGGACTGAATAAGTTTGTGGGGGCAACAGTTTTGATTAAATGTATAATTTATCGCTTTCACACGTGCTACCTTTCTGTAGAATTTCTGGCAATGCTAACATCTTTTCAGCCGAATCTCAGTTCTAAAACCGGACCAAAGCACTTGGGTTGCGCAGCAACAGCGCTAGGAGCTAGCTAACACCAGTCTGATGAGAGGCAAGCTCCAAGCAAAGGAAGATAGCTATATTTAGCTTTGGATGTTTTTTCACATTTCTGAAGTCATCTGTGTAAACTGTTGGCCTGCCTTGACACTTGCGTGTAATCAGAGCATAAACAAATAAGCACAAATAAGATAGCGAACGTCCTTGCCTGCTATTGCCAGTTAGCTAGCCAACTAACGTTAGCCAATAAGCCATCAAGGCTGTAACATTAGTTGTATGGACAGATTGCAATGCACCAGCACAACTCAATGTTAATAATATCTCCTATATTATTCCACAAAGCACAGCTAGCTAGCTAAGTAAAGTTCATAGTCAACATCAAACTTTGGCAACCTGACAGACTGCTAATGGGTCTTTCTATAAACTAGGGTAGCAGTGAGGATTCCTACACTGAACAACTTGTTACAGCAGTTGATAAGTCATTGATAATAATCTGCCATTTTTTTCAGGTCATTACATTAAGATATAAGGGGGATCATAGCTATATTCAATACAATTCATGAGATTATTTAAAACCTATGTTTAGCCCTCTATCATGGTTGGTGGCTTGATGTGAGACATAAAACATTACTTTTCTGTCCTTGCATTTATTGCAATGTAAATTGTCATTATATAACATATTAAGCATTAATCAGTTAAATTAGACATTGAACATGAACCCTGTAAGAATCGTGGATATTGCTGTCGGACAGTTTTTTAATAGAGATGCCAGAAATGCAGTGTAACTAACTACATAACATTTCCTGTCTCTTTATGTTACAGGGTGAAAACAGTTTTCATTGGCACAAAAATCCAAAATAATTTATGCATTGCTTCTAACTGAAAGAGTCACCTTACCTTAATACTTCAAACCTAAATTGATACTGTAATTAACATGATTCTTCAGTAATTATGCAAAATATTTTTTGGATGCACATTTGGTGTCCAGCTGGTTAGGTATGCCATGATATTTTTACACATCATCATCTGATCCAGGAAGGAATTTTCAAATAACTGTCAAGTGACTAACAGCTGTTGTGATACAGCATGCGATGCAATGACAGCCAAAGTGCTGAAAAAAAGGTGTTTGCGAGGAATATCCAGAATATTTTGGTGTCTCGCTGATGAAGACAGTTGTGCTGCTGAAGACAGTTGTGCTGCTGAAGACAGTTGTGCTGGTGAAGACAGTTGTGCTGGTGAAGACAGTTGTAAATTATCCTTATGTCTGACATCATCATGTAGGCGCCCCTTTAATTTTCCACATGTCCAATTCTCCCTTGGGCGTCCATTCCTGTCAATCCTGTACCAATTTCCTGTCAAGTTTCTTATCTACTTTTAAGAAGTATCTGTGCTACTTATATATTTTCTTAAATATATATATTTACCAATTTAAACCGTAAGCCTTTTCTCTCATATCTCTCAAACTGTTTGACTTTATCTAAAATCATAGATTTTAGAAAAAACATGTCTATGAGTGGCAATCTCTAAAGTCCTTACATTTCCTTAATCAGTCTATCTTAATCCTTACAATAATCCTAAATCACCACAGATGTCCTATATTCCTGTCAAATTAAATACGATTTAAAAGACCTCCTAATTGTCAAACAAAGTCAAAACAAATGCTAATCATATCAAAATCCTTCCTACACTAACAAGCTCTTTCCTTCAGGGACCCTCAGTATTCTATTCTTTAATATATGTTGCAAAGTGTGGAATACCTTATCTACAGTAATTTATCACCCCTAAGAACTGAAACTTATTTTTCTATGTAATTCCCTGCCCTATTGGCTTAATATATCTCCTATCCA
The DNA here is from genome assembly GCF_036934945.1 of Oncorhynchus masou masou. Classification (NCBI taxonomy): domain Eukaryota; kingdom Metazoa; phylum Chordata; class Actinopteri; order Salmoniformes; family Salmonidae; genus Oncorhynchus; species Oncorhynchus masou. The sequence continues at coordinate 28,658,014 of NC_088233.1, read as the reverse complement.
AACCTCAATGTATCTTATCTTCCCCTATTTATTCTCAATGATAAATAGGATTTTTTTCTCTGTTATAATACCAATTCAATAATAGCCCATTCAAAAACGTCATAGCTAATGTTGTAAAACAGAATCCTGAACCACTTTCTCATTTGTGGTTCAAACAATTATAATTAATTTACCTTAAAACTAGTAACTCAATATGACCACATTCATTATACAAATGACTCTCCCCTGAGGCTGATCAGACCTCAAAAGATAGTCACGATAAGGTCAATAGGTCATACCATATTAGACATAAAGAACCCTTTATCCTTAAAATAAAAATAATCACCTGTGTGATTAAAACCCATAAAATAAAAACTCATAAGGTTCCATATGTGAGCGTCCTCTTTAAAATACCCTTGTACTAAAACAAATAGTTCTAACAATTGTTTTATGTGTATATATTTGCAGACCTTTTTCAATTTGGTCGTTTATGGCCGCTCTCTCCCCCACTCTCCCCAAAATTATAATCCCAGGAGGCTTCTAAAAGTGAGACACAACACGCCTAACTAGCCTTCACTATGCTACTTCGATTCAGAAACTCAAAAGTGAACTATAAACTAAACCTAATGATAATTCCCCTTTAACTCAAATAATTAATCATAAGTTTTAAACAACGTCAATGTATATGTTTACTTAAATGAACATGAACATTATTATCAAATGTATTACTTTTTCCCTCTGCCGCAAATGTCGTACATTTCTCAGTGTAAGAAATCCGTAATTTAATCCCAGATATTTAATAAAAATGTAAACGTATTTTCCCTTGGCTCCTTCAACTCACATATTTTAGATAACTTCCATCCGTCCCGGTATAAAGAATCCTACTTAAACACACCAGAACAAATGCTTAATTAAGTTAAATCAACTCCTAGAATAACCAATCATCAGTAACCAAATAAACAAACCACTTTATCAGCAAAAAAACTAACCATACAAAAACTCACTACTATAACGCTTCAAATGACAAAATTACTCAGAAACTCACGTTTACATCTCAATAAAACAAAACACCATCTGCGTGCTCCTCAAGAAAAAACAACTTGCCCCTGTTACAGATGTCTACGTATCAGGGGAAAACCTCAAATAACCAAATTCAACCTAGCTTGTTTCCCGAAACATATGCAATTATGTTATACTATAGAGGTTGCTTTTCAACATTAATACCCTAACATTGTTCCACATAATGGAAACAGTGCTCAAATTCACTGGTGTTACATAAACAATCAAACCAGGAATCAATAACCATCAGAATCCATTATCACGAAGTTTTACGATTCAGACATTCAACAGGGAGGGGTATTTAGATCCGGGATCGAAGGACCAATTGTTAGAGGAATTCTATATTCCTATATGTTTTGTAGCCTAAACCAAATTCACACTCTATCTATTTCATAATAAATTGTAAGATTATCATTTGCATGAAATAGCGAGAGACCAGTCTTAAAAACAAGTTCAGCATTTATTCTTGATGAGTACTGGCCCAAAATACAAAGAACATTACATTTTAAAGAGAAGATAAAAATGAGGTCATCAGTTCTCACACTTTCTCCGATCCACACAATAGCGCAGTGTCTTCAGGTCTGGAGATTGTCTCCGACTCCCCTCATAAAGCAAACATTCCAATCTGTCTAAAAGACATACTCTTCTCCACTAATGGAACATCAAAGAACATTCTTATCTGTCTAAAGAGATATACCCTCCTTCTCCCTTAACTTCTTGAAACTCCCCATCCCGGATCCGGGATCGTGACTAAAGCCTCAGGCTCATTAGCATAACGCAACGTTAACGATTTCTGAAAATCGCAAATAAAATGAAAATAATGCACCTACTCTCAAGCTTAGCCTTTTCTTAACAACACTGTCATCTCAGATTTTCAAAATATGCTTTTGAACCATAGCAATTCACTAATTTGTGTAAGAGTATGCTAAGCTAGCTTAGCATTTTGAGTAGCATTTAGCACGCAACATTTTCACAAAAACCAGATAACCAAATAAATAAAATCATTTACCTTTGAAGAGCTTCGGATGTTTTCAATGAGGAGACTCTCAGTTACATAGCAAATGTGCAGTTTTTCCTGAAAGCGTCTTTGTGTAGGAGAAATCGCTCCGTTTTGTACATCACATTTGGCTACCGAAACGAACCGAAAATTCAGTCACCTACAACGTCAAACTTTTCCGAATTAACTCCATAATATCGACCGAAACATGGCAAACGTTGTTTGGAATCAATCCTCAAGGTGTTTTTTCACATATCTCTTCATTGATATATCGTTCGTGGAAGCCTGCATTCTTCTCTGAATTCTGTGGAAAAATACTTGCAGCTGACTTTTGCGCACCAATTTCGGCGCAGGACACTGGGCGGACACCTGGTAAATGTGGTCTCTTATGGTCAATCTTCCAATGATATGCCTACAAATACGTCACAATGCTGCAGACACCTTGGGGAAACGACAGAAAGGGCTGACTCACTCCTCTCGCATTCACAGCCATATAAGGAGACAATGGAAAACTGAGCCTCAAAAATCCTGCTCATTTCCTGGATGCCGTTTCATCTTGGTTTTGCCTGTAGCTCACGTTCTAGGGCACGCACAGAAAATATCTTTGCAGTTCTGGAAACGTCAGAGTGTTTTCTTTCCAAAGCTACCAATTATATGCATAGTCAAGCATCTTTTTGTGACAAAATATTGCGCTTAAAACGGGCACGTCTTTTTATCCAAAAATGATATAGCGCCCCCAGAGTTTCAACAGGTTAAACCTGCAAGGTACAGACAATTTTACCTACATTTTCAGTCCTAGTTTAATCAAAAACCCATACATTTCATACCACAACATAATAGTATTAAAACGTAATGGTTCTAATAAAAATGTATGCATAATTAATCATTTCAACTATAATTTCCTCCAACAGCATGTTGATCCTATACCCCCACACCAGACACGATCAGGACACACAGGTTGAAATATCAAAACAAACTCTGAAACAATTATATTAATTTGGGGACAGGTTGAAAAGCCTTAAACATTTACGGCAATTTAGCTAGCTAGCTTGCTGTTGCTAGTTAATTTGTCCTGGGATATAAACATTGGGTTGTTATTTTACCTGAAATGCACAAGGTCCTCTACTCCCACAATTAATCCACAGATAAAAACGGTAAACCAAATTCCTTTCTAGTCATCTCTCCTCCTTCCTCAGGCTTATTGTTTTTACTTCTTTGGACTTTATATGGCGGTTGGCAACCAACTTCACGCTGCATTACTGCAACCCACTCGAGTGTGGACATCAGTTCATCTTTCAATCACCCACGTGGGTAAATGCTTCTAAAAACCAATGAGGAGATGGGAGAGTCCGGACTTACAGCGCATTGAGCGTCACAAATAGAACCTAGCATTGAGCGTCACAAATAGAACCTATTTATATTTTAGCGCCTGGCCGCGCAGACTTTCGCTGAAGCACGCAAGCAGTGTAGATGCAATGATTGAATAACATGTATGTATACATTTATTTTACAATGCTTGCGCACGCGACACAAGCGGTGTGGTCAGCATGTAAGCCTTGTGTGTGGCTGCTCGGCCATGGAAACCCATTTCATGAAGCTCCCAACAAACAGTTATTGTGCTGACGTTGCTTGCAGAGGCAGTTTGGAACTCACTAGTGAGTGCTGCAACCGAGGACAGACAATTTTTATGAGCTATGCACTTCAGCACTAACTCGCTCACGTTCTGTGAGCTTGTGGGGCCTACCACTTCATGGCTGAGCCGTTGTTGCTCCTAGACGTTTCTCTTTACAATACCAGCACTTATAGCTCTAGCAGGGCAGAAATTTGACAAACTGACTTGTTGGAAAGGTGGCATTCAATGACAGTGCCACGTTAAAAGTTACTGAGCTCTTCAGTAAGGCCATTCTACTGCCGATGTTTGTCTATGGAGATTGCATGGATGTGTTATCAATTTTATACACCTGTCAGCAACAGGTGTCACTGAAATAGCTGAATTCATTCATTTGAAGGGGTGTACACATACTTTTGTATATATAGTGTATATTCACCTTTATTCCTCTAAGTACTACATGAAAATCCTTTAAATTTTTGTTTCAAACCATTTAGATACTTTGATCCCAGTGTCACACATTGGCTCCAATATTTATAGGACCTCTATACCAGGCGGTGTCAGAGGAAGGCCCTAAAAATAGTTTTCTCTGACACCGCACGGCAAGGGGTACCAGAGCACCAAGTCTAGGTCCAAGAGGCTTCTAAACAGCTTCTACCCCCAAGCCATAAGACTCCTGAACAGCTAATCAAATGGCTACCCAGACTATTTGCATTGCCCCCCCCCCACGCTGCTGCTACTCTCTATTATTATCTATGTATAGCCACTTTAATAACTCTACCTACATATACATAATTACCTCAATTAACTCAACACCAGTGCCCACACACATTAATACATTGACTACGTACCGGTACCCCCTGTATATAGCCCTGTTATTGTTATTTACGGCTGTTCTTGAATTATTTGTTATTCTTATCTTTTACTTTTTTTAAAGGATTTTCTTAAAACTGCATCGTTGGTTAAGGGCTTGTAAGTAAGCATTTCACTGTAAGGTTGAATTCGGTGCATGTGACAAATAAAATTAGATTTGACATACTGTATATCATTGGTCTGTCTGTATTTTTTAGATGTAGGCCTATTGTGAATGTGTATTATTGTTGCATCATCTTTTTTGAAAAAATAAATACAACTGTAAGCTACATATTCACTTGACAGAGGTAATAAACTGCCAATTGATCAGCACAATAACTGATAAAACAGGACAATGTTTGCAAAATAAGTGTTTCTGAGCTTATGTCAGCATTACACAGGTAAGCTAACAGTTAAAGAAATCAGGAATGTAGTCAGGCTCTATAGACCTTTAAAGTATACAGTTGAAATCGGAAGTTAACATACACTTAGGTTGGAGTCATTAAAACTCGTTTTTCAACCACTCCACAAATTTCTAGTTTTGGCAAGTCGGTTAGGACATCTACTTTTCTACAAGTCGATTAGGACATCTAAGTCATTTTTCCAACAATTGTTTACAGACAGAATATTTCACTTATAATTCACTGTATCACAATTCCAGTGGGTTAGAAGTTTACATACACTAAGGTGACTGTGCATTTAAGCAGCTTGGAACATATTTTGGTGCGAAAAGTGCAAATCACGTGTGTCCGAATGACATCACCAAGAGGTAAAATATATAGTGAAAACAATAGTGGTCCTAAAACAGAGCCTTGAGGAACACCGAAATATACAGTTGATTTGTCAGAGGACAAACCACCTTAAGAGACAAACTGATATCTTTCCAACAGATAAGATCTAAACCAGGCCAGAGCTTGTCCTTGTAGACCAATTTGGGTTTCCAATCTCTCCAAAAGAATGTGGTGATCGATGGTATCAAAAGCAGTGCTAAGGTCTAGGAGGATAAGGACAGATGCAGAGCCTTGGTCTGACGCCATTAAAAGATAGTTTACCACCTTAACAAGTGCAGTCTCAGTGCTATGATGGGGTCCAAAATCAGACTGAAGTGTTTCGTATACATTGTTTGTCTTCAGGAAGGCAGTGAGTTGCTGCGCAACAGCCTTTTCTAAAAGAAAATGATATGAATGGGAGATTCGATATTGGCCTATAGTTTTTATATTTTCTGGGTCATGGTTTGCCTTTATCAGGATAGCCTTTATTACTGCCACTTTTAGTGAGTTTGTTACACCATCCGGTGGATTGGGAGCTATTTATTATGTTCAACATAGGAGGGCCAAGCACAGGAAGCAGCTCTTTCAGTAGTTTAGTTTGAATAGGGTCCAGTATGCAGCTTGAAGGTTTTAGGCCATGATTATTTTCATCAATGTGTCAAGAGATATCGTATTTAAACCTTGGGTGTGTCACGACTCCGACCGAAGGTGGCTCCCCTTCCCCTTCGGGTGGCGCTCGGCGGTCGTCGTCGCCGGCCTACTAGCTGCCACTGATTATTTTCTCCCCCTCCTTATGTGTTTATTGAGTGCACCTGTTTTGAGTTGTGTATAATTAGTGAGGCTTTATTAGTCAGCCGGCCCACCTGGTTCCTTGTGCGGGATTAATTATTGTGACATTCTGTTTTGTGTAACTTGTGTACACGTCTGTGGGTTACGTGTTTTCCCATTTCGTGGGTTTTGCTGGACAGTTTAAGTCCCCCTGTTTGGGGCGTTTGTTTTGTTATACGCCCTGTGTTTTCGTGGGGTTGGCTTATGTTCGCCGTTTTGGTGCATTAAAGTAGCACTCCCCTGAACTCTCTGCTTCCTGCGCCTGACTTCTCACCCACTACACTCAGAACATTACAGGGTGTCTCCCTTGAGCCTAGGTCCTGGCAGTGTTGTGCATACAGGACAGCTGAGCTTTGGAGAAGTACACTGATTTAAAGAGGAGTCCGTAATTTGCATTCTAATGATCATGATCTTTTTGTCAAATAAGTTAATGAATCTATCACTGTTGAAGTGAAAGCCATTCTCTCTTGGGGAATGCTGCTTTTTAGTTAGCTTTGCGACAGTATCAAAAATACATTTGGGATTGTTCTTATTTTCCTCAATTAAGTTGGAAAAACAGGATGATCGAGCAGCAGTGAGGGCTCTTCGGTACTGCACGGTACTGTCTTTCCAAGCTAGTTGGAAGACTTCCAGTTTGGTGTAGCGCCATTTCCGTTCCAGTTTTCTGGAAGCTTGCTTCAGGGCTCGGGTATTTTCTGTACACCAGGGAGCTAGTTTCTTATGACAAATAAGATGAAATAATGTTATTCTTATTGACTAAATAAAAAGGTTTAGGGAAATACAGGCATTCACCACATCACAACAAGACAAACATCTCGACAAATCATGCTTGATGGTCTTGTAAATATAAAAGCAAGGCTTGTTTTCATATCATAAAAAAGTTTGAAAAGGTAGTGGAGTTGGATTAGTGTGGTATGTGAAGAATCCAATACTTTAACTTGCATGCGGTACAAATCACATCATTTTGGGACCACCTACATTAAGAATATGAATTAGGCTGTTTGAGAAGGTAGCGACTCCCAAACCCACATGCGGGAGCATAATCATCGCCTGAAACTAATTAGCATAACGCAGCGGACATAAATATCCCTAGAAAATGTTCCTATTCATGAAAATAACAAATGAAATATATTGAGACACAGCTTTGCCTTTTTTAATCACCCTGTCATCTCAGATTTTCAAAATATGCTTTACAGCCAACGCTAGACAAGCATTTGTGTAAGTTAATAATAGCCTAGCATAGCATTATGCCTTGCTAGCAGCAGGCAACCTTGTTACGGAAATCAGAAATGCAATCAAATTAAATTGTTTACCTTTGATGAACTTCAGATGTTTTCACTCACGAGACTCCCAGGTAGATAGCCAAAGTTCATTTTTTCCCAAACTATTATTTTTGTAGGTGAAACAGCTCCGTTTGTTCTTCACGTTTGGCTGAGAAATCGCCCGGAAATTGCAGTCACCACAACGGCAATTTTTTTCTCCAAATTAGCTCCATAATATCGACAGAAACATGGCAAACGTTGTTTAGAATCCATCCTCAAGGTGTTTTTCTAATATCTATTCCATAATATATCCGTCGGGACAATTCGTTTTTCTCTAGGACCGATTGGAGTAATGGCTACCTCTGTACTTTATGGGAGAATCTCTCTCGGAGCCACCATGTGACCACTTACGCAATGTGCTTGCCTACAGCTATTCTTCAACATAAATGTGTAAAACTATGTCACAATGCTGTAGACACCTTGGGGAATACGTAGAAAGTGTAAGCTCGTTGATGGTACATTCACAGCCAAATAGGGAGTCATTGGAACGCAGTGCTTTCAAAACCTGGGCCACTTCCGGATTGTATTTTTCTCAGGCTTTCGCTTGCAATATCAGTTCTGTTATACTCACAGCAATATCTTTACAGTTTTGGAAACGTTAGAGTGTTTTCTATCGAAAGTTGTCTTATTATATGCATATTCTAGCATATTTTCCTGACAAAATATCCTGTTTAAAACGGGAACGTTTTTTTTTCTCAAAAAATGACAATACTGCCCCTAGAGTTCCAAGAGCGACCTGCATACACTATTGTTTGAAGTACAATAGACCAACATAGCTACTGTAGTCGGTCAAGGCTGTGTGCTGGAAAACCTTGGTAGAGCATGGGTGGAGTAGACATTGTGATGCTTGTGAATTTCCTTTCTTTTTCAGCTTGAGACCAATGCCTACTTCTCACTTAAAACATAGTTTTTTTGTTTTTAATCAATTAACACTTTATTAAAGACCTTAACTTGGTAAGAGAAGTAGGACCAATAATCCCAATTTGACCAATGCTAATTTGTAAAGTAAAGCAAAGTAATCACACTAAAGAAAGTGTCATGTGAAAAGGTGAGGGACACGAAACAACAGATAACTAAGTAATGTCAATACAGAATGCTAGGTAGTTAGCCTAGCATTGCTCAGTCACAGTGACCACCATGACATAACAGACAGCAATCTATCCATAATTAACCTAGCATCCTTCAGTTACAGCCATGTCAATACAGACATCTGGCTAGCCATAGTTAGCTAAGCATTGCTCAGTGGCCAGTAAGTCAGACAGACAGCTCGTTGTAGCTATCATAACATTGTTCAATGACAGCTTGCTTATGTCAATAAATACAGCACAGATAGCTAGCAATAGTTAGCCTAGCTTCACTCATTTAAGTTACACCCATGTCAATACAGACAGCTAGCTAGTCATAGATAGCTTAGCATTGCTCAGTGACAGCGGCAAAACTGTTTGGTTGTTTAACAACAAGATGGCTCTTATTTTACCACACTTCTCTTTCTCTTATTCCAGGTTAGGGGTGGTGGTGTGAGAGACTGGGACCGGAACTTGGAGCTGTGCTAAGGAAGGTCTGGTTCTAGATACAGTGCTAAGGGCTGGGACTGGAACCTGGTGTTTGGTTGAGGCTGTAGTGATGCAGCAGCAGAGGTCTTGTCTGTGGAGGTGGAGGGTCCTACTCTGGTCCACACTACTCATCCTCATTCCCCTCAGTGCCACAGGTAAAATCCATCACCACAACCTTACTATTATCTAAACCTGACTGTCTACATCTAAACCCCATGTAAGGAGGCAGGATAGCATTCTGTTTAATTGTGTGTGCGTGTGCGTGTGCGTGCACGTGCGCATGCTCGTACTTATACGCGTGTGCGCGCGTGTGTTTATTTGTGTAACATCCCACATAAAAAAATACGATAGTATGCTATGGTCTAAATACTGTAGTATTACTATATTTACAGTATATACTCTAGTATTCACTTAGTGTTTTTGTGGACTTTACTATAGTGTTCAATGTAATATTTACTGTAGTGCTTTTGTAGAGATGACTGTAGTATTCACTATAGTGGTTTTGCGAACATGACTGTAGTATACTATAGTATTCACTGTAGTGTTTTTGCAGACATGCCTGTATGTGACAATCAGGGTTGGGGAGTAACTGAGTGGCTCTGTGGTCTGAGGCGTCACTACAGACCCTGGTTCGATCCCGGGCTGTATCACAACCGGTCGTGATTCGGAGTCCCACATGGTTGAGTACAATTGACCCAGTGTCATCCGGGTTAGGGGAGGGTTTGGCTAGGGTAGGCGGTTATTGTAAAAAAAATATATATATATTATCTGACTTGCCTAGTTAAATAAACATGTGATCTGTTACATGTGAGGGATTACAAAAATCAAATCAATTCAAATTTTATTTGTCACATGCCCCAAATACAACAGGTGTAGGTAGACCTTACCATGATGTACTTACTTACAAGCCCTTAACCAACAACGCAGTTCAAGAAATAGAGAAGACAATAATTACAAAATAAAGTCAATAAATAAAATAAAAAACTAACACAAGAAAATGACATAACAATAACGAGGCTATTTACAGGGGGTACCGGTACCAAGTCAACATGCGGGGTTACAGATTAGTCGAGGTAATTTGTAAAGTGACTATGCATAGATAATAAACAGCGAGTAGCAGCAGTGTTTAAACAAAGGGAAAGGGGGTGGTCAATGTAAATCAAATCAAATGTTATTGGTAACATACACATGGTTGCAGATGCTATTGCGAGTGTAGTGAAATGCTTGTGCTTCTCGTTCTGACAGTGCAGCAAAATCTAACAAATAATATTGAACAATTCCACAACAAATACCTCATACACACAAATGTAAGGAAAGGAATGAAATAGGAATATATACATATAAATATACGTATGAGCAATGACAGAGCGGCATAGGCTAAGATGCAATAGATAGTATAACTACAGTGTATACATATGAGATGAGTAATGCAAGATATGTAAACATTATTAAAGTGTCATTATTAAAGTAACTAGTGTTCCATTTATTAAAGTGGCCAGTGATTTCAAGTCTGAATGCAGGCAGCAGCCTTTCTGTGCGAGTGATGGCTTTTTAACAGTTTGATGGCCTTGAAATAGAAGCTGTTTTTCAGTTTCAAGGTCCCAGCTTTGATGCACCTGTACTGACCTCACCTTCTGGATGGCAGCGGGGTGAACAGGCAGTGGCCCGGGTGGTGGTTGTCCTTGAGGATCGTTTTGGCCTTCCTGTGACATTGGGTGCTGTAGGTGTCCTGGAGGGCAGGTAGTCCTGAAGGTGTTGTCGTGCCCTCTTCACAACTTTCTTGGTGTGTTTGGACCATGATAGTTCATTGGTGATGTGGACACCAAAAACTTGAAACTCTTGACCCGCTCCACTACAGCTCCGTCGATGTTAATGGGGGCATGTTGATGCGAATCATTCTGCTGCTCTCTCATTTATCTATTCACAAATCTAAATGTGTATTTGTTCCCAATAATGGTTGAAATCAAGAAGTTTAAGCTGCCTATCAATCATTGTTTTTGAAACCAGTAAACGGCCAGTAAAAATTGCGCTCTGGCAACAGCTGCATAGTGCGGATCCTAGCCTATGGAATAACAGTGGGGCTTTTAGTGCTCAATCTAATTCATGCTGATAAAAAATATATATATCCATGTGCCTAATGGACACATGCTCAAACTTGCAGACTTTTGATATACTTAAATGGGCAATATGTAGTTGCTACATCCATTTCTGGAGTTATAAATTATATATATTTATATACAGTGCCTTGCGAAAGTATTCGGCCCCCTTGAACTTTGCGACCTTTTGCCACATTTCAGGCTTCAAACATAAAGATATAAAACTGTATTTTTTTGTGAAGAATTAACAACAAGTGGGACACAATCATGAAGTGGAACGACATTTATTGGATATTTCAAACTTTTTTAACAAATCAAAAACTGAAAAATTGGGCGTGCAAAATTATTCAGCCCCTTTACTTTCAGTGCAGCAAACTCTGTCCAGAAGTTCAGTGAGGATCTCTGAATGATCCAATCCAACTAAAGATGATGAATACAATCCACCTGTGTGTAATCAAGTCTCCGTATAAATGCACCTGCACTGTGATAGTCTCAGAGGTCCGTTAAAAGCGCAGAGAGCATCATGAAGAACAAAGAACACACCAGGCAGGTCCGAGATACTGCTGTGAAAAGTTTAAAGCCGGATTTGGATATAAAAAGATTTCCCAAGCTTTAAACATCCCAAGGAGCAGTGTGCAAGCGATAATATTGAAATGGAAGGAGTATCAGACCACTGCAAATCTACCAAGACCTGGCCGTCCCTCTAAACTTTCAGCTCATACAAGGAGAAGACTGATCAGAGATGCAGCCAAGAGGCCCATGATCACTCTGGATGAACTGCAGAGATCTACAGCTGAGGTGGGAGACTCTGTCCATAGGACAACAATCAGTCGTATATTGCACAAATCTGGCCTTTATGGAAGAGTGGCAAGAAGAAAGCCATTTCTTAAAGATATCCATAAAAAGTGTCGTTTAAAGTTTGCCACAAGCCACCTGGGAGACACACCAAACATGTGGAAGAAGGTGCTCTGGTCAGATGAGACCAAAATTAAACTTTTTGGCAACAATGCAAAACGTTATGTTTGGCGTAAAAGCAACACAGCTCATCACCCTGAACACACCATAACCACTGTCAAACATGGTGGTGGCAGCATCATGGTTTGGGCCTGCTTTTCTTCAGCAGGGACAGGGAAGATGGTTAGAATTGATGGGAAGATGGATGGAGCCAAATACAGGACCATTCTGGAAGAAAACCTGATGGAGTCTGCAAAAGACCTGACACTGGGACGGAGATTTGTCTTCCAACAAGACAATGATCCAAAACATAAAGCAAAATCTACAATGGAATGGTTCAAAAATAAACATATCCAGGTGTTAGAATGGCCAAGTCAAAGTCCAGACCTGAATCCAATTGAGAATCTGTGGAAAGAACTGAAAACTGCTGTTCACAAATGCTCTCCATCCAACCTCACTGAGCTCGAGCTGTTTTGCAAGGAGGAATGGGAAAAAATGTCAGTCTATCGATGTGCAAAACTGATAGAGACATACCCCAAGTGACTTACAGCTGTAATCGCAGCAAAAGGTGGCGCTACAAAGTATTAACTTAAGGGGGCTGAAAAATTTTGCACGCCCAATTTTTCAGTTTTTGATTTGTTAAAAAAGTTTGAAATATCCAATAAATGTCGTTCCACTTCATGATTGTGTCCCACTTGTTGTTGATTCTTCACAAAAAAATACAGTTTTATATCTTTATGTTTGAAGCCTGAAATGTGGCAAAAGGTCTCAAAGTTCAAGGGGGCCGAATACTTTCGCAAGGCACTGTATGTACATATATATACAGTACCAGTCAAAAGTTTGGGCTCTCGTGGAATGTGACAGTTGAACTAAGCTCATAGGGCATTTATAAGTGTAACGACTGTTTGAGGTGGAAGAAGGAGAGGACCAAGGTGCAGTGTGGTAAGTGTTCATGATATTTTAATTACACTGAACACTAGAACAAAAATAACAAAAACGGAACAAACGAAATAGTCCTGTCTGGTACAGAGACAGAGACAGAAAACACATAGAAATACAAATATAGAACAAAACATAGCATACCCACCCACATCACACCCTGACCAAACTAAAAATAGAAACATACAAAGCAATCTACGGTCAGGGCGTGACAGTACCCGTAAAACCTAAACCCATTGGGGAGGGTCTGGGTGTGCATCTGTCTGCGGTGGCAGCTCTGGCACTCCAACATAGTCTTGGCCCACTTAAGTGGCGCTTTTGGAGCGGTGACCCCCGCCGCCGACCTCGGGCAGGCGACCCTTGCAGCGAGCCCCGAATAGACGGGCGACTCCGGCAGCGCCGGAGTGAAGGGCGACTCCGGCAGTGCCTCATGCTTATCGTGGAGAGAGGTTGACCGGGCAGGCACTGTGTTATGCAGTGATGCGCACGATGTCCCCAGTGCGCATGCATAGCACGCACATCGCAGCTCCTCGTATTGGCCGTGCTAGAGTAACCAAAAAAGTGTTAAACAAATCCAAATCTATTTTATATTTGAGATTCTTCAAAGTAGCCACCCTTTGCCTTGATGACAGCTTTGCACACTCTTGGAATTCTCTCAAACAGCTTCATGAGCTAGTCACCTGGAATGCATTTCAATTAACAGGTGTGCCTTGTTAAAAGTTCATTTGTGGAATTTCTTCCCTTCTTAACCTCACTGGGATATGTGGGATGCTAGCGTCCCACCTGGCCAAAAGTCAGAGCGCCAAGTTCAAATAAATTACCACAAAAATCTACGTTTCATGAAATCACACATGTAAGATACCAAAATAAAGCTACACGTGTTGTGAATCCAGCCAACATGTCAGATTTCAAAAAGGCTTTTCGGTAAAAACGCTAGTACCTGAGGATAGCACCTCCGTAAACAAAGAGAGAAACCATATTTCAACCCTGCAGGCGCGACACAAAACGCAGCAATAAAAATATAATTCATGCCTTACCTTTGATGAGCTTCTTTTGTTGGCACTCCAATATGTCCCATAAACAACACAAATGGTCCTTTTGTTAGATTAATGTTTGAGGAATTCTAAATTCCTATATGTTTTGTAGCCAAAACCAAATTCGCACTCTCTCTATTTCATTAATGAGTTGTAAATTCATTAATTATGCATGAAATAGATCGAGACCAGTCTTAAAAGTCAGGTAACAGCGTTTAATTCAAGTGAGTACTGCCACATACACATTTTTCCACAGGTTATAAACCGAAAATGACGTCAGCGTTTTCTAAATGTTCTATCTCTTTCATGACACCGGTAGAGAGGCCCTATAGTTCTCGAGCCTTCCCTCCTCGCCTGAAGTCAAGGTCAGTCAGTATAAATCAGCATTCTAGACAGTCTGGAGAATGTCCGTCCCTGCCATCTGGAGATAGTTCATTCATTTGTACAAAGGAACAGACCTTCATTGTTACTAAACTCCTGACTATATTATATACAATTGGGAATGGGAGCAAGAGAGAAAATTCATCATGTACAGTACATAATAGCATTTGGACTAGTCAGTCCTGATTGGAATGTATACATAATTAATCATTTCAACTATAATTTCCTCCAACAATTAATTCCGTCCATATATATCCAAAATGTCCATTTATTTGGCGCGCTTCATTCAGAATAACACCGGTTCCAACTTGCGCAACGTGACTGCAAAATATCTCAAATGTTACCTGTAAACTTTGCCAAAACATTTCAAACTACTTTGGTAATACAACTTTAGGTATTTCTGAAAGTAAATAATCAATCAAATTGAAGACGGGATGATCTGGGTTCAATACAGGAAGAAAACAATCTGACGCTACTTTTCTGGTCACGCGCGTCTAACAAACAGTACACTTGAAGTGACCCTCGTTTTGAACAGGGCTACTTCTTCATTACACAAAGGAAAAAGCTCAACCAATTTCTAAAGACTCATGACATCCAGTGGAAGCGGTAGGAACTGCAAGAAGGTCCCTTAGAAATCTGGATTCCCAATGAAAGCTCATTGATAAGAGAGTGACCTCAAAAATAACAATCTGAAGGGTTTTTCCTCTGGGTTTCTCCTGCTGTTATACTCACATACATGATTCAAATAGTTTTAGAAACTTCAGAGTGTTTTCTATCCAAATCTACTAATAATATGCATATCTTATCTTTTGGGGATGAGTAACAGGCAGTTTAATTTGGGAATGCATTTCATCTGGACGTGAAAATACTGCCCCTGTCACCAAGAAGTTAATGCATTTGAGCCAATCAGTTGTGTTAGGGGTGGTATACTGAAGATAGCCCTATTTGTCACGGATGCCTCCGGAACTGTCATTACGCACACCTGGTCCCTATTCCCATTTGATTAGTAATTGTATAAGTGTGCCCTTTGTTCACCATTGTCCTGTCGATTATTGTTACAATGTCCATTGGTTCGTGTGAGTACCTGTGCTCTGTTGTTTTAGCTTTCGTGCCACGTATATTGTGTAGATGATTACGGGTCTCGTCCCATGTGATAATCATTGTGCGACTCTGTATTTATTCAAGGTACTCCTTACTCTTTTGTTTGGGTTTCTACCCTGTGTTTTGTATACGTGTTTGTTTGGTCTTCATCCCCGTGCCTTTACAAGGCACGCTGTAATTTGGGAAATAAAAACCCCTATTACGCATTCCTGCGCCTGTCTCCTGATCCTTCATACCGACGTGACAATATTTGGAAAAAGACCAAGTCCATATTATGGCAAGAACAGCTCAAATCAGCAAAGAGAAACGACAGTTCATCATTACTTTAAGACATGAAGGTCATTCAATCCGGAAAATGTCAATAACGTTATAAGTTTATTCAAGTGCAGTCGCAAAAACCATCAAGCGTTATGATGAAACTGGCTGCAGAGGTTCATTAGAGTTACCAGCTTCAGATTGCTGCCCAAATAAATGCTTCACTGAGTTCAAGTAACAGACACATCTCAACATCAACTGTTCAGAGAAGACTGTGTGAATCCAGCCTTCATGGTCGAATTGCTGCAAAGAAACCACTACTAAAGGACACCAATAATAAGAAGAGACTTGCAAGAAACACGAGCAATGGACATCAGACCGGTGAAAATCTGTCCTTTGGTCTGATTAGTCCAAATTTGAGATTTTTGGTTCCAACCTCTGTGTCTTTGTGAGACGCAGAGTAGGTGAACGGATGATCTCTGCATGTGTGGTTCCCACCGTGAAGCATGGAGGTGGGATGGTGTGGGGGTGGTTTGCTGGTGACACTGTCTGTGATTTATTTAAAATTCAAGGCACACTTAACCAGAATGGCTACCGCAGCGATACAGCATCCCATTTTGTTTGCGCTTAGTGGGACTATAATTTGTTTTTCAACAGGACAATGACACAAAACACACCTCCAGGCTGTGTAAGGGCTATTTGACCAAGAAGGAGAGTGATGGAGTGCTGCATCAGATGACCTGGCCTCCACAATCACCTGACCTCAACCACATCGAGATGGTTTGGGATGAGTTGGACCTCAGAGTGAAGGAAAAGCAGCCAACAAGTGCTCAAAAAGGGTGGGAACGCCTTCAAGACGGTTGGAAAATAATTCCTCATGAAGCTGTTTGAGAGAATGCCAAGAGTGTGCAAAGCTGTCATCAAGGCAAATGGTGGCTACTTTGAAGAATCTAAAATATATTTTGATTTGTTTAATACTTTTTTGATTACAACATGATTCCACATGTGTTATTTCATAGTTTTGATGTCTTCACTATTATTCCACAATGTAGAAATGTAGAAAAACCCTTGAATGAGTAGGTGTTTCCATACTTTTGACTGGTACTGAATATATACTGTATGTCCCTTGATTCTTGAAGAATATGACTTGTAAATGCCTCATGAGCTCAGTTCAACTGTCACACTCCAAAATATAAGCTTGTTTACCTCCAATGTTTGTAAACATTGTATATGTAAACAAACACTGTATAGCCTCATAACATGGTTAAAACAATCATGCTGATATCATGGATATCCTTGCTTTCATAGCTCTGTCTATTAATCACAGAGTGGTTACATTTCTCCATGCCTTTCCCTCAGCTCTTTACCAAAACAGAGGCGGGGCGACCGTTTTGTTTTTGTTGCATATTATGAAGATATCAATGTGTCACCAACAAAAAGGTAAACAATAGGCCAATAGCAATTGCAGCATATATGGCATTCATTTTTCACATGTAAATAGCACTTTTCAGTAGTGCTCAAAGCATGCCATTCCATGAGTACAGCATTTATTTTTCAACTTGAATCAATGAGCCCAATCAATCCTCAACATAGTGTTTTGCACCCTCGACTGTAGTATATTGTAGTAACACCTGCTGACTAGGGTTAGCTAAAATGGCACAACTTCCAGACTATGCCACTTACTGTTTAGCGAGAGGAACAACTGAATCAGAACATAAGACACACAGGTTCGTGACAGGCCACCTATTGAGTTGGGTCAGTTCTGAGCAATGCAACGGACCAAACAATACCTTTTAAAAATATATACATTTTTATAACAATTGTAACAATAAATGTTAGATGCAGGTTCTAGGCCGATTAAAGGGAATCAGTACACAGGCAGATATAAAGTACAAGATCAGTTTATTAAAGTTATAGGATTAGGTTTGCTTGTTTGACGCAGATAAACAACACAAACAATTATAAATACGTGTTTCCCTGGCAACCTTATTAGGGGAGGACATGCAGTACATATAAAATCACCACAACATAAAGTAAGCACTACGCGATCGAGGGATACTACAGTGTGTAGTATAGTATTCTCCAGTACACAAAAACATTATGAAGCAAGCACTACACGATCGAGGGATACTAGTGTGTAGTATAGTATTCTCCAGTACACAAAAACATTATAAAGCAAGCACTATACGATCGAGGGATACTACAGTGTGTAGTATAGTATTCTCCAGTACACAAAAGCATTATAAAGCAAGCACTACACGATCAAGGGATACTGCAGTGTGTAGTATAGTATTCTCCAGTACACAAAAACATTATAAAGCAAGCACTACACGATCAAGGGATACTGCAGTGTGTAGTATAGTATTCTCCAGTATACAAAAACATTATAAAGCAAGCACTACACGATCGAGGGATACTACAGTGTGTAGTATAGTATTCTCCAGTACACAAAAACATTATAAAGCAAGCACGACTGTCACGGTTGTCCTCCTCTTCATCTGAAGAGCAGAGGCGAGAAGGATCGGAAGACCAAAATGCGGCGTGATATGTGTTCATGTTAAATGTTTTAATTAAAGAAAAAACTGAACACAGAAACACTATACAAATCCAGTAAACAAAATAACAAATGTGAAGCTAATGCAAGCTGCGCTGAAACAAGCCATCAACATAGACAATCACCCACAAACAAACAGTGCAACCCAGGCTACCTAAGTATGATTCTCAATCAGAGACAACTAATGACACCTGCCTCTGATTGAGAACCATACTAGGCCGAAACATAGAAATCCCAAATCATAGAAAATCAAACATAGACTGCCCACCCAACTCACATCCTGACCATACTAAATAAATATAAAACAAAGGAAATAAAGGTCAGAACGTGACAACGACACGATCGAAGGATACTAGAGTGTGTATTATAGTATTCTCCAGTACACAAAAACATTATAACGCAAGCACTACACGATCGAGGGATACTACAGTGTGTTGATTAGTATTCTCCAGTACACAAAAACATTATACAGCAAGCACTACACGATCGAGGGATACTACAGTGTGTAGAATAGTATTCTCCAGTACACAAAAGCATTATACAGCAAGCACTACACGATCGAGGGATACTACAGTGTGTAGAATAGTATTCTCCAGTACACAAAAACATTATACAGCAAGCACTACACGATCGAGGGATACTACAGTGTGTAGTACAGTATTCTCCAGTACACAAAAACATTATACAGCAAGCACTACACGATCGAGGGATACTACAGTGTGTTGATTAGTATTCTCCAGTACACAAAAACATTATACAGCAAGCACTACACGATCGAGGGATACTACAGTGTGTAGAATAGTATTCTCCAGTACACAAAAACATTATAAAGCAAGCACTACACGATCGAGGGATACTACAGTGTGTAGTATAGTATTCTCCAGTACACAAAAACATTATAAAGCGAGCACTACACAATCAAGGTATGCTACAGCATGGAGTATAGGATTCTACAATATACTACAGTTTACTACAGAATTATATAGTACAGTTGAAGTCGGAAGTTTACATACACTTATGTTCGAGTCATTGAAACTCGTTTTTCAACCACTCCACAAATTTCTGGTTAACAAACTATAGTTTTGGCAAGTCAGTTAGGACATCTACTTTGAGCATGACACAAGTAATTTTTCCAACAGTTATTTATAGACAGATGATTTCACTTATAATTCACTGTATCACAATTCCAGTGGGTCAGAAGTTTACACACACTAAGTTGACTGTGCCTTTAAACAGCTAGGAAAATTCCAGAAAATAATGCCATGGCTTTAGAAGCTTCTGAGGCTAATTGACATAATTTGAGTCAATCGGAGGTGTGCCTGTGGATGCATTTCAAGGTCGACCTTCAAACCCAATGCCACTTTGCTTGACATCATGGGAAAATCAAAAGAAATCAGCCAAGACCCCAGAAAAACAAATGGTAGACCTCCACAAGTCTGGTTCATCCTTGGGAGCAATTTCCAAATGCCTGAAGGTACCACGTTTATCTGTACGAACAATAGTATACAAGTATAAACACCATGGGGCCACGCAGCCATCATACCGCTCAGGAAGGAGACGCATTCTGTCTCCTAGAGATGAACGTACTTTGGTGCTAAAAGTGCAAATCAATCCCAGAACAACAGCAAAGGACCTTGTGAAGATGCTGGAGGAAACAAGTACAAAAGTATCTATATCCACAGTAAAATGCGTCCTATATCGACATCACCTGAAAGGTCGCTCAGCATGGAAGAAGCCACTGCTCCAAAACCGCTATAATTTTTTTTTTGAAAAATGTCCTCTTGTCTGATGAAATAAAAAATAACTGTTTGGCCATAATGACCATCGTTATGTTTGGAGGAAAAGGGGAGGCTTGCAAGCCGAAGAACACCATCCCAACCGTGAAGCACAGGGGTGGCAGCATCATGTTGTGGGGGTGCTTTGCTGCAGGAGGGACTGGTACACTTCACAAAATAGATGTCATCATGAGAAAGGAAAAGTATGTGGATATATTGAACATCTCAAGACATCAGTCAGGAAGTTAAAGCTTGGTCGCAAATGGGTCTTCCAAATGGACAATGACCCCAAGCATTCTTCCAAAGTTGTGGCAAAATGTCTTAAGGATAACAAAGTCAAGGTATTGGAGTGGCCATCACAAAGCCCTGACCTCAATTCTATAGAAAATTTGTGGGCAGAACTGAAAAAGCGTGTGCGAGCAAGGAGGCCTACAAACCTGACTCAGTTTCACCAGCTCTGTCAGGAGGAATGGGCCAAAATTCACCCAACGTATTGTGGGAAACTTGTGGAAGGCTACCCGAAATGTTTGACTCAAGTTAAACAATTTAAAGGCAATGCTACCAAATACTAATTGAGTGTATGTAAACTTCTGAACCACTGGGAATGTGATGAAATAAATAAATCAAAACTTAAATAAATCGTGCTCTCTACTATTATTCAGACATTTCACATTCTTAAAATAAACTGGTGATCCTAACTGACCTAAAACAGGGAATTTTTACTAGGATTAAATGTCAGGACATGTGAAAAACTGAGATTAAATGTATTTGGCTTAGGTGTATGTAAACTTTCGACTTTTGTAATTTGTAGTATTTTGTTGATGTCGGCTGGCATGCCAGCAGCAAGTGTTCCACGTCGTAATTAATTAAGGGCGGAGTTTCCAATTAAGCTGTGTATAGAGGTTGACTGTTTTGGTTTGTTCAGGGCATCTCTTTACCATTGTAGAAGATGGCGTGTCTTTGGAGGATGGGAGTGGTGACCCTGGTTTAGACCAAACTGTGAGAGGAGAAAATTGTAAGTACCGGCATATGTTTGGCATACGCACCCAAATGCACCCATCGTTCCGCTAAGCTTCTCCCTTGCTGTAGATCTGTGTGTCATTATTGCTTTGCCAGAATGTCTCTTTTTATTGATTTAAATCTATGATGTGAAATAACCTATAAATACCTATACGATGTGTTTGTTGTCAGTAGAAATTGTGTTCCTTGTTGTTCCTGTGTGGCTTATTCCTAAAAGGTTCAACAAGTCAAAAAACTTGTCTGGCTGCACATCTGACTGGCTGACTTACTGCAAATTAAGAAATTATGTGACTAAACTCAACAAAAAGAAGAATAAACTGTATTATGAAGCCAAGATCAATTATATACTTTAAATTAAATTATGGACAGAAAGACTAATTAAACTCCATCTTTCATCGAATCAGATGGCTTATTCATCACAAGATGTTAAGAAGATAAGATGTTGTCAATTATTTTAATAATTTAATAAAAGAAAAGCATTGTAAGTTTTGAATTTTGTAAAGTTATTGAGGGAGAGGTGACAAAAAATCAATATCGATCAATAATGTCAAACCTCCTGGCATTGACAACTTAGATGGAAAGCTAATGATAGCTGAGTCTATAGACACTTTTATCTGTCATACTGTATCTTTAATCTGAGCCTAGAGGACAGTCTTTGTTCTCAGGCCTGGAGGGAAGCCAAAGTCATTCCTCTACTCAAGAGTGGTAAAGTGGCCTTTACTGGTTCTAACAGCAGACCTATCAGCTTGCTGCCAGCTCTCATCAAACTGTTGAGAAGATTTGTGTTTGATCAAATACAATGCTATTTCTATGTAAACAAAGTAACAACAGACTTTCAGCATGCTTATAGAGAAGAGCACTCAACATGTACTGCACTGACACAAATAATGATTGGTTGAAATAAATTGATAATAAGGAGATTGTTGGAGCTGTACTGTTAGATTTCAGTACAGCCTTTGATATTATTGACCATAACCTGTTGTTGAGAAAACGTTTGTGTTATGGCTTTTCAACCTCTTACCACTAGGCAGGTAGCCTAGTAGTTAGAGTTTTGGGCCAGTAACCAAAATGTTTCTGGATTGAATCCCGGAGCTGACAAGGTAAATATCTGTCATTCTGCCCCTGAACAAGGCAGTTAACCCACTGTTCCCTGGTAGGATGTCATTGTAAATATGAATTTGTTCTTAACTAACTTGCCTAGTTAAATAAAGGTTAAATGAAAAACCTCTGCCATATTGTGGATTCAGAGCTATCTAGCTACTAGAACTCAGAGGGTTTTCTTTAATGGAAGCTTATCTAATATCAAACATGTAAAGTGTGGTGTACCGTAGGGCAGCTCTCTAGGCCCTCATATTTTCTATTTTTACCAATGACCTGCCACTGGCATTAAACAAAACATGTGTGTCCATGTATGTTGATGATTCAACCATATATATGGCATCAGTAACCACAGCTAATGAAGTCACTGAAACACTTAACCAAGTGCTACAGTCAGTTTTGGAATGGATTGCCAGTAATGGTTCTCTAAAAGTAAGAGCATTGTATTTGGTACAATTCATTCCCTATGTTCTAGACCTCAGCTGAATATGGTAATGAATGGTGTGGCTGTTGAACAAGTTGAGGAGACTAAATTACTTGGTGTTACCTTAGATTGTAAACTGTCATGTACAACACATATAGATTCAATGGTTGTACAGATGGGGAGAGGTCCGTCTGTAATGAAGAGATGCTCTGCTTTTTTGACATCACTCTCCACAAAGCAAGTCCAGTAGGTTCTAATTTGATCTTATCTTGATTATTGTCCAGTCATGTAGTCAAGTGCTGCAAAGAAAGACCTAGTTAAGCTGCAGCTGGCCCAGAACAGAGCGGCACTTCTTGCTCTTCATTGTAATCAGAGGGCTATATGAATACTATGCACGCCAGTCTCTCTTGGCTAAGGGTTGAGGAAATTCTGACAGCATCACTTCTGGTTTTTATAAGAAACATTAATGTGATGGAAATTCCAAATTGTTTTCATAATCAACTTACATACAGCACTGACACATACACTTACCACATCAGACATGCCACCAGGGGTCTTTTCCCAGTTCACAGGTCCATACCAAATTCAAGGAGACGTACAGTATTATATAGAGCCATGAGTGCATGGAACTTCCTTTCATCTTATATAGCCCAAGTGAACAGCAAACCTGGATTCAAAATACAAATAAAGCAACACCTCACGGCACATCGCCTCTCCCCCATGTGACCTACTTGTTGTGTGTATGTACTGACATGTATATGTATGTAACGGATGTGAAACGGCTAGCTTAGTTAGCGGTGCGCGCTAAATAGCGTTTCAATCGGTGACGTCACTTGCTCTGAGACCTTGAAGTAGTAGTTCCTCTTGCTCTGCAAGTGCCGTGGCTTTTGTGGAGCGATGGGTAACGACGCTTCGAGGGTGACTGTTGTTGATGTGTGCAGAGGGTCCCTGGTTTGCGCCTGGGTATGGGCGAGGGGACGGTCTAAAATGATACTGTTACATGTAACTGATAGATGCACACACACACACTACATGTTCATGTTTTTAAATATATGGAAATTATAAAAACATTTGTCTGTAATCTCTTTTTTGTCATGTAAGACTAGCTGTTGCCATGGGGATCCTAATCAATCACATCAAACTGTTTGTCTGATTGGCTACTCTGCTAATCATAGGCTTGTCTGATTGGCTACTCTGCTAATCACAAGCTTGTCTGATTGTCAGGGAACCCATGTCTGGAGGGCCATGATGTGTTTTCCAAGGTCAAAGAGAACAGCATGATAGGAGAACTCATCGCTGAGCTCAAAACTGAGCTGACAGCCAATGATGTTGTCTGGAGCTTAACTGGGGAGGACGCTGATTGGTTCTTCCTAGAAAGGCGGAGCATCAAACTCAATGCCCCATTGGATAGAGTTCTGGACCGGGAGGTAAAAACGTTATCACAACTTCATCACAATGATGACAGGGTTCTGTCTTGGTTTAGTTGACTCAAAGAACAACACTCAGCAGGGTCATGTGCAGATATGAAGCATTATATATGTTGTGTGTGTGTGTGTGTGTCTCAGGTGCAGGGCCCAGTCCTGATGGCAGCGTTGACCTGCTATGAGGAGGACACTGTGCAGGTAGGGACTGTACATATCTGGAAATATATTTGTCCTTTATACCAAAGTGATATTGCTATGGATACAAAACTTCTAAGTGTGTGTGTGTGTGTGTGTGTGTGTGTGTGTGTTTTCAGAGTGAGTACAGGATCATGGTGGAGATTCTGAATGAGAATGATAACACTCCTGAGTTTGTGGAGAGCACCATACAGCCTCGCAGCATCAGTGAGGTAAGTATGCTACACTACATACATGCTCATGTGCGCACACATATACAGTACAAACATATACACACATATACACATACACACATACACACACACACACACACACACACACACACACACACACACACACACACGCACAGACTTAAACTGAAGACGATTTTTGCTTGATGTCCATGTCTAGCTGGCTGAGGTGAAGTCAGTGGTGTTTACAGTCCAGGCCACAGATGCAGATGGCGACACCATAATGTACTCCATCGACCAGACCTCGGTACTGTATCAATAAAGTTTTATACTTAAATAAATACCAGATCTCCTTACTGTATCAAATAAATAAAAAATACTTCTGCATTGAAATGAGTGAGTACAGTATTTGTGTGTGGTCTCTGTTCCAGCCTGATGCCGCCTACTTCAGAGTGGATCTCCCTAACAGTGGAGAGGTGATACTGGCCAAGCCTCTGGACTACGAGACTAAAACACAACTGAAGATCACCATATATGCTTCGGTACCATAAATGCACCTAGCCTATAGTTACAGAAAAACTTGACTGTGCCTACCATCTGCTTGATATATTTTGTGAATAATGCACACCTTTAACCAATCAGATTGTATGACTGGAACAAATATCTCAGTCTGATATACAGTGTGTGTGTGTGTGTGTGTGTGTGTTGTGTGTGTGTGTGTGTGTGTGTGTGTGTGTGTGTGTGTGTGTGTGTGTGTGTGTGTGTGTGTGTGTGTGTGTGTGTGTGTGTGTGTGTGTGTGTGTGTGTGCCTGTGTGAGTGTTTGTGTGTGTGTGTAGGAGATGAACACTGTGGAGAAGTTCAACACTAGTGCCATCCTGACCGTGAATATCTTGGACGGAGATGACCAGTACCCACAATTCCTGCCGTGCATGCCCCCCTCTAATGACCAATCGAATCGTGTCTGCAGCAACCCCGTCTACACGGTTAACATCACAGAAGGCGAACAGGTTAGTGCCCAGGGTTAGAGTTAGGTGTTGGTGGTAGGGGTTAGGGACTGATGTATTCTGTTAATGTTGTCCCTGTTATAGGATGTTCTGCTGGACTTCTCTCCTGGGCCGATCAATGCTGTGGATGGAGACAGAGGCCTCAGCTCACCTCTCAGCTATAGCATTCTGTCAGGTACAACACACACATACAAACCACCATCGTTTATCTTCAGAATGAAATGCAACGTAGTATTGGGAGTTTATAAACAGTATAGTTTAGAAGGCTACCAATTACTTCACACGGGAAAAAGTTAAGCTAAACTAAACCTACTCTTAAGAAAATTATAGTTACTTTTTATTTTACTAGGCAAGTCAGTTAAGAACAAATTCTTATTGTCAATGATGCCCTAGGACCAGTGGGTTAACTGCCTGTTCAGGGGCAGAATGACAGATTGGTACCTTGTCAGCTTGGGGATTTGAACTTGAAACCTTCCAGTTACTAGCCCAACACTCTAACCACTAGGCTACCCTACTTAACTAAAGTTACTCTGAAAAAGTAGTTCACTACATCCAAACGACTTGATGAAAAATTATCATATGTAAATCTGTTATGTCACAGACTACAAATTGCAAGGACAGATCACTTTGGGGTCATATGTTAGCAGAATGTGCAATTTAGCCTATTAAACACAAAAATGATGTTGTAAGTGAGAATTTTAGGCAGGTCTGAAGCCA
This sequence comes from Oncorhynchus masou masou, assembly GCF_036934945.1. Classification (NCBI taxonomy): domain Eukaryota; kingdom Metazoa; phylum Chordata; class Actinopteri; order Salmoniformes; family Salmonidae; genus Oncorhynchus; species Oncorhynchus masou. Next base: position 28,631,903 of record NC_088233.1, on the reverse strand, counting down.
ATAAAGGAAATGATTGCCAACTTCACCCAAATGTAATTAAATATTTGCAAAACAATGTGTGTAGTTCCAGTAGTTAGGTACACTGATACTTGGCAAAAAGAGTAATTAAATACTGAAAACACTACCTAGATTTGAATTTAGTTCAACTACCACCAAGCTCCTGCAAAATGTAGCTATATTACTAGTTTAACTACATGTAGTTCACTACTCCCCATCACTGTTGACAATATATGTTGTCAGGGGCTGATAATGGGCGTTTTGTGATGGATGAGGTGACAGGGGAGGTGCGTCTGATGAAAGAAGTAGAGAACAGACTACTGACACCCACACTACGCCTACGGGTCATGGTGAGACACACACACACACACACACACACACACACACACACACACACACACACACACACACACACACACACACACACACACACACACACACACACACACACACACACATACACATACACATACACACACACGACTACAGAGACTCTAAATAACTGAAAACTCTCTCCCCCTCCTCAGGCGTACCAGAGGAATGACCCTAGGAAGTACTCAGTTGCCACAGTTGTGATCCGTGTTGTGGCTGTCAACCGCTTTCCTCCCCAGTTTGGTCGGGCCGAATACCGTGGTTTTGTCACTGAAGGCAACAGCCCTGCCTCACTGGTCAACACTTACGGAAACACCGTGCTGCTGCTACAGATACAGGACAGGGACTTCTCTGATGTATGCACACACACACACACACACACACACACACACACACACACACACACACACACACACACACACACACACACACACACACACACACAGACACGCTCATACACACAGCTGGACTATGCATCGTGTAATATTCTGTAACTTCAACTCTCTCTTCCCTTAATTGGTAGGGGATTAATCCCAAGATGCACTACTCCCTGAGGTCCTCGTCCAATCACACAGAGTTTTACCACATCACACAGGAGGGGCTTCTGATCGCCAGGACCAATCAGTTACGGCCATCACAGAAACACAGTCTGAAGGTGGGCTTTGATTGGACAGAACAATATTTGAGAGAACAACGTAATGATGGACAAGCTAAATTGGTGGTGATGATGATGATGATATCATGCAGGTAGTGGCTGTGGATCTGGAGTCAGGTGACATGGCCACGGCTCTCATAAAGGTGGAGGTGCTGTATGAAGGACAAATAGGTAACACAGCCGCACACACATACACACACACACACACACACACAATTACATTTTGTGTGGTCGTACTTGCTCTCAGTGTAAGTGTGCATATAGTACCAGTCAAAAGTCTGGACACACCTACTATTTCAAGGGTTTTTCTTAATTTTTACTATTATCTACATTGTAGAGTAATAGTGAAGACATTAAAACTGTGAAATAACACATTTGGAATCACGTAGTAACCAAAAAAGTGTAAAACAAATCCAAATATATTTAAGATTTGAGATTCTTCAAAGTAGCCACCCTTTGCTTGATGACAGCTTTGCACACACTTGGCATTCTCTCAACCAGCTTTACCTTTACCAACAGTCTTGAAGGAGTTCACACATATGCTGAGCACTCGTTGGCTGCTTTTCCTTCACTCTGCGGTCCAACTCATCCCAAACCATCTCAATTGGGTTGAGGTCGGGTGATTGTGGTGGCCAGGTCATCTGATGCAGCACTCCATCACTCTCCTTCTTAGTCAAATAGCCCTTACACACCCTTGGGGTGTAAGAAGGAAAGAAATTCCACAAATGAACTTTTAACAAGGCACACCTGTTAATTGAAATGCATTCCAGGTGACTAGCTCATGAAGCTTTTTGGTTACTACATGATTCCATATGTGTTATTTCATAGTGTTGATGTCTTCACTATTATTCTACAACATAGAAAATAGTTTTAAAAAATAAAGAAAAACCCTGGAATGAGTAGGTGTGTCCAAACTTTTGACAGGTACTGTATGTGTGTGCAGTCCCTCAGGGCCCATTGGGGGACGGGCGTCTCCATGGTAGCTGTGCTGTAGGCAAGGCTATGGGTGTGGTCATCCTGGGACTGACTCTGTTAGGCTGCGCTCTGTATGCACTGCAGCATGTCCTCCGGACATACAGAGGACTGAAGGACCCAGAGGACAGGGGCTGTATAGCACAGGGAAAACACCCCAATGTGGTGAGATATACTGACACTTCACCCTGACCCCTACCCTTTTAACTTTTAACCTCTAACATTTAGACATTCTAGTCCTGTGCACTGACCTGTGCGTCTCTCTGTTTGATCTACCCTGCTGGTCTAGAGATTACAATGGTTCCAACTGGTGAGTCCCTGTGTGTGTGTGTGTGTGTGTGTGTGTGTGTGTGTGTGTGTGTGTGTGTGTGTGTGTGTGTGTGTGTGTGTTGTGTGTGTGTGTGTGTGTGTGTGTGTGTGTGTGTGTGTGTGTGTGTGTGTGTGTGTGAGACCTTTCCAACTGGTGAGTTAATAGGCAAAGGAGCAAGTGAGCTAACATCACATAGTGTATCAGTGAGACAGTCAGTCAGCCATGTCGATTTGTATCTTTTCTCCCCAGGTGGGTCACAGTAGCCCCATGCCAGTCCTTGATGAGGTGAAGTTCAAAAAGGAGGGTCTAAGCACTTCCACCTCCACCTCCAAGCTACTGGGCGGTCAGAGCATTTACACACCTGCAGACTCGGACCTTTCTCCATTCAACACTTTACCCATAGCTACACCCTCAACAACCTACATCCAGCCTATACTAGCCAACTCCACCCATACACCTGCTACAATCATCACACCTGAACTACTCAAGACATCCACACAACTCCTGGGCAACTCCAGCTCTAGTACACCCCTACACCCATCACCTACACCTACCATGGATCAGACAGACTCGCCTTTAGCTACACACCCCTCCCCTGTTGCAGATCCAATAGGTACACACACTCAGGTAGAAGAGACACCTACCTCACCTAACCATCAGCAGGTACACACACCTTTACCTCCTCCCACTCCGATCAACTCACCCCCTCACCCCACACCCCCTCCTACCTCACCTACCACACCTCTCCCTTTCTCACCTACTCCAGACCCGATACACAATCCTGAATGTACAGGATATAATCACACACCTTTACTTACTCCACCCTGTCCAGAGCAGGACAGGGTAGGGACACCCCCACCTAAACCCACCCCAGGGCAAACACATACCCCTGTACTGACCATCACCTGCCCAGAGCAGGTAGGACAACCATGGTACCCTGAGGAGCGCAGACCCTCCACCCGCAGCCCTGAGACAGCCTCTATCGGGGATGATGACTGCTTCCTGGGGGATGAAGAGGCCACCAGGAACAGTGATGATGATGAAGATGAAGAGCTGGTGAGACTCTATTCTCACATACAGCCCACATTCCTGATAACAGACTACGACAATGACCTCACGACTGAGATCCCTGCCAGTGGTGGAGAGGAGGAGGGGACTGGGAACAGCGAAGGAGTGGAGAGAGAGAGGGATTGGATGGAGGGAAACAAGGAAAGGGCCGGGAGAGACAGGGATGATATGGAAGGAAAGGGGGGTAAATTAGAGAGCGAAGGGGAGAGTTTGAAACATGGGAGTCCATCATTTCAACCCTGTGATACAGAGCAGGAAGTATAAGTGGGCCAATCAAAGGAGTGATAAACAGTAACCAAGCAACACTATTGCAACACTCTCTAGTCACTGAGGCCAAACATTTAAGAACACTCTGAAACACGCTTGCACAAACACACACAGACACACACAGACACACACACACGTACACTGATGATATTGGAACACCCTAGACTTGCCTCAAGCAAGTGTAGGTGAAACACAACACAACAGGCCATGTGTCTGAGATATAGGCCACACTCCTCTTGTAAGGCCTTTGACTTGAATCTTTTGTGTTACTGTGTTTTTGTTGATGTTCTTATTTTGTTCTAAAATGGTTCAAGAGACTCCTGCACACTGTGTGTAGGCCTACTTCTGTCCTCCCCTTTGACCATTCTTATTTAGTTTTGACTAAAAACACCCCTGTGATAAGATGTTACCTACTTCAGTGCTAGCCATGAACTTCATGCTTCTCACGTAGTTCCAATGTCCACAACACAGGATTTGGAATGATGGTCACGAGAAATTGCTTCAGCAAATATTGTTGTTGTTTGGATTGTGTGTTCTTCTACTGTATTTCTGTGTAGCATGGTGTCAAATATGATGACCAGAATTTGCAGGTTACATCAACTGTCTCAGTCTGTCTCTACAGTATAAATCAGTAAAGCCATCATGTGACTGAAGCACTGGTTCATGGGAGTTGTGGTTCTTATATCTGGAGACTAACACACACACACACACACACACACACACACACACACACACACACACACACACACACGGAGGGAGACAGATAAATGCTCAGTCAAATCCATATATACTGAACAAAAATATAAACGCAACATGCAACAATTTCAAAGACTTTACTGAGTTACAGTTCATATAAGGAAATCAGTTAATTGAAATAAAATCATTAGGCCCTAAATGGATTTAACATGACTGGGAATGCAGATATGCGTCTGTTGGTCACAAATAACTTAAAAACAAGGCAAGGGCATGGATCAGAAAACCAGTCATTACCTGGTGTGATCACCATTTGCCTCATGCAAATGTGAAACATCTCCTTCGCATAGAGTTGATGAGGCTGTTGATTGTGGCCTGTGTAATGTTGTCCCACTCCTCTTCAATGGGTGTGCGAAGTTGCTGGAATTTGCTGGGAACTGGAACACGCTGTAGTACATGTCGATCAAGAGCATCCCAAACATGTGCATCTCTGTGCATTCAAAATGCCATCGATAAAATGCAATTGTGTTCGTTGTCCTCAACTTATGCCTGCCCATACCATAACCCCACCGCCACCATGGGGCACTCTGTTCACAATGTTGACTTATGGTGGAGAAATTAACATTCAGTTTTCTGGCAACAGCTCTGGTGGACATTCCTGCAGTCAGCATGCCAATTGCACACTCCCTCAAAACTTGAGACATCTGTGGCATTGTGTTGTGTGACAAAACTGATCATGCTGTTTAGACAAGCTTCTTAATATGCTACACCTGTCAGGTGGATGGATTATCTTGGAAAGGAGAAATGCTCACAAACATTCCCAAACCAGAAACCGTGGATTGATGGCAGCATTCGCGTGAAACTGAAAGCGCGAACCACTGCTTTTAATCAGGGCAAGGTGACCGGAAACATGAACGAATACAAACAGTGCAGCTATTCCCTCCGCAAGGCAATCAAACAAGCAAAGCGTCAGTATAGAGACAAAGTAGAATCTCAATTCAACGGCTCAGACACAAGAGGTATGTGGCAGGGTCTACAGTCAATCACGGATTACAAAAAGAAAACTAGCCCCGTCACGGACCAGGATGTCTTGCTCCCAGGCAGACTAAATAACTTTTTTGCCCGCTTTGAGGACAATACAGTGCCACTGACACGGCCTGCAACGAAAACATGCGGACTCTCCTTCACTGCAGCCGAGGTGAGTAAAACATTTAAACGTATTAACCCTCGCAAGGCTGCAGGCCCAGACGGCATCCTCAGCCGCGCCCTCAGAGCATGCGCAGACCAGCTGGCTGGTGTGTTTACGGACATATTCAATCAATTCCTATCCCAGTCTGCTGGTCCCACATGCTTCAAGAGGGCCACCATTGTTCCTGTTCCCAAGAAAGCTAAGGTAACTGAGCTAAATGACTACCGCCCCGTAGCACTCACTTCCGTCATCATGAAGTGCTTTGAGAGACAAGTCAAGGACCATATCACCTCCACCCTACCTGACACCCTAGACCCACTCCAATTTGCTTACCGCCCAAATAGGTCCACAGACGATGCAATCTGAACCACACTGCACACTGCCCTAACCCATCTGGACAAGAGGAATACCTATGTGAGAATGCTGTTCATCGACTACAGCTCGGCATTTAACACCATAGTACCCTCCAAGCTCGTCATCAAGCTCGAGACCCTGGGTCTCGACCCCGCCCTGTGCAACTGGGTACTGGACTTCCTGACGGCCCGCCCCCAGGTGGTGAGGGTAGGCAACAACATCTCCACCCCGCTGATCCTCAACACTGGGGCCCCACAAGGGTGCGTTCTGAGCCCTCACCTGTATTCCCTGTTCACCCATGACTGCGTGGCCACGCACGCCTCCAACTCAATCATCAAGTTTGCGGACGACACAACAGTGGTAGGCTTGATTACCAACAATGACGAGACGGCCTACAGGGAGGAGGTGAGGGCCCTCGGAGTGTGGTGTCAAGAAAATAACCTCATACTCAACGTCAACAAAACTAAGGAGATGATTGTGGACTTCAGGAAACAGCAGAGGGAACACCCCCCTATCCACATCGATGGAACAGTAGTGGAGAGGGGAGTACGTTTTAAGTTCCTCGGCATACACATCACATACAAACTGAATTGGTCCACCCACACAGACAGCATTGTGAAGGAGGCGCAGCAGCGCCTCTTCAACCTCAGGAGGCTGAAGAAATTCGGCCTGTCACCAAAAGCACTCACAAACTTCTACAGATGCACAATCGAGAGCATCCTGGCGGGCTGTATCACCGCCTGGTACGGCAACTGCTCCGCCCACAACCGTAAGGCTCTCCAGAGGGTAGTGAGGTCTGCACAACGTTTCATCGGGGGCAAACTACCTGCCCTCCAAGACACCTACACCACACGATGTTACAGGAAGGCCATAAAGATCATCAAGGACAACAACCACCCGAGCCACTGCTTGTTCAGCCCGCTACCATCCAGAAGGCGAGGTCAGTACAG